>NC_133649.1:90021812-90324542 GCF_009905375.1 Apium graveolens
GGATGGCGTATCGGAGACTTTGTGGATTGAAGGGAAGGGAGTAATCGAGCTTCTGTCGCTGTTTGTTGTCGTGGTTCGCGGAAAATCCCTGCCGCGTCGGGTTTCTGGGCAGCGGCCGGTTTGTTCCTCCCGACCCGATTGGGTTGGGGACGACCTGGTTTCAACCCGGAAACCCATTTCAATCCTCTAAACCCTAAACCAATTTCCTGATTTCTGTTTCTGATTTTCTATTATTTACTTATATTTTTATAAAATCAAAATTTGTTTTATTAATTCTAATAATTAGATAAAAAAATTAGTTTCAAATTCTGAAAAATAGTATTATTAATTTCTAAATTATTTTATTAATTTATAAACTCGAATTTAATTATTTAATTATTTATCTAATTATTTATTAGTTATCTAATTAATAATAATTAGGTAATTAATTAATAATTAGGTAATTAATTAATAAATAAGGATTAAAATATAATAATACGATTAATAATCCAATAATTAGTTAATATTATGAGTAGTGATTCGATAATAAGAATTATTATTCGAGCGTTAGTTATTCGAAAAATGTCGTAATAATTGTTCGTATCGTATAATTAAATACCGATAATTAATTGATTAGTGAATCGTATAAGTTTCAATAATAATATATTAGTTCGGTAGTATTCGAGAATAGTGCGTAGCTCGTATTTATGCGAGTGATTAATCGTTGAGTTGGATTACAATTCGAGCAGTTAATAGTTATTCGATAAATAGCATATCCGTTAATAGTATCGATTGATTATTCGTAATAATCGATCTGATCGAGTAAGTATTAATATTTTATAAATAGGTATAATAAATAGTAATAAATCCTAATAATTAGGGATTAATTATTTTAAAATGCAATAATTATAATTAATTATTTAAAAGTGTAATTAAGGATTATTTAATTATGATTAATTATTTATAATTAATTATAATTAATTAAATCTTATTTAATTCATAATAATTAAACTATTAGTCCGATTTGAGCAAAACGAAGACCCCTAGACTCAGAAAAATGAAACGAATCCAATAAAAATAGTTGTAAGTTATAATTTCTTCCGGAAGATAGTGGTTTTATGATAATTAATAGTTCATAGGCTCTAATAGGGGTATAATTGAGTCGAATAAATCCCGAAAAATTGTAATAAAATTAGATAGGGTTAGTTATAAAGTATGAGTCTAAAATTGATTTTTAAAAATAATTATAAGTCTAAAAATTAGTTATGTGCTTTATGTGCTATGTGCTTTACGTGATTATGTGAATCTTATGTGCTATAATTATATGTGTATATTTGCGAGTCCGATAGAAACGCATGGGTAGACTGATAAGGTTACGTGATATCAATTCGAGATACACTATATAGTAAGTTATTAAACGACTATCTTTCTATGATTGGTTCAGTGTTAGCAAGGCAGAGCAAGCTAGGGACAGAAGACGGTGAGTTGAACCAGGTTAAGTACGCGCAAGACAAGTTTTTCCCCTATTCTAAATTTAGAATAGTGAATTATATTTCCTTTTATAATATCAGTTACCTTTGATAATCATTGTTCATATACACTGTTACTCAATTATTAATGCTTGTTTCAATTTCATTTCGATTCTTGATTTCTCCCAATTTATTGAATTCCTTATTCATATTCCAATACTTTTACCCTTGTTACATATACTCTGGTATATCCTAGTGTTGGGATATATCAAAAGCATTCCGATTGTTCCGGATGCTATAACCTTGGACTGGATGTTACTATACGGGCTGGGTTTTACTCAGACCATTATTTAATAGGCCATAGTTGCCTGAGTACTCTTTATGTTGGTTTGGGTCTAATGCAGTGGGTTATAAGATCCGCACTGTATCCTGACTGATCAGCAGGTTATAGTGCATATGTTGGTTCTTGTTTCCAATCTTGTTCATTTGGTACTCGCCAGTATTGGCAAATTATTATCCTATACAGATTCAGATGGTTGCTCAAACCAGCAGCTCATTGGTTCATTTATTTCTCTCTCTTTTACTATATATATTGTTGCAGGCTTGTTGAGCAATTTTGGCTCATCCCCTTTTATTGTTATTCCTATTGTTTTACAGTTAAGGTAGAGAATGAAACCCATCAGGACCCGCGTAGTCAAGAAGCGATTCAAGCAGCAGGACCCTCTATATACCAAGAGTGTTCCTTCCTATTCCCGAAGAGAGCTTTGAATTGCCAGATCAGTGTAACAGGATAAGTAGTACTTGTTGGGATTGAATAAAGTTTGTGTAGTTTGAATAAAAGTTGTGTGGTGAGAATGTAGATAGAATAAAGTTTTGTAACAAAAAGAGTTCTTGAGACAGGTTTTATTTATTTGGGTTGTAATAAAGTGAAGTATGTGGTTATTGTTTTCAGCTCAACCCTTAAAAGATCCTGAGTAGTATTAGTTCGGGGTAATTATTATATTTATATTTCGCTTGTGCAGGTTTAGTTTGTAGTTGTTGTTAATAATGCCCCAAATCTATACCCCGGATTTGGAGGGTGTTATAGTTGGCATCAGAGCTTAGGATTGACCCTTGAAAACAAGAACGTTAGGATTAAGATAAGACAGGAAAATTAGATAGGATAGAAGTATGAGTGTTAGGATTGTCTATTTATGTGGTTAGAAGTTATGCTTTTAGGAATGTGGTTTGATTTGTTTTGTATTATTATTGTTATGTATAATAGATGGCTTTCTTCGTCAGAGCGGACTGAGTCAGACCCAGTAGCAGCACCAGTGTTAGCCCCAGTATCAGTACAGATGTTTCCTCCATTGTCACCACCTCCACCATTGCCACCTGGACCAGTGCCAGAGATACCACCTCCACCAGAGGTACCATACTTTGTTGATTATTTTCCTTATTTTGAGCAGGAGATGCCTGACTTTCCACCTTTGGAGTTATCGATGTTTGATGTTCCTGATATGATTGATCTTCCACAGTGGGATGACCTAGAGCCGCAGATTCCAGTACCGCAACCTGAGATTCCAGATATTCCACAGATGGAGCCCGAGGCAGAGCCACCAGTGTATGCACCTATGGAGCAGCCTGTCTTATTCCCTGCCCCATTAGCTATTTATGCCCCTGTTCCTGGAGTATATCAGTTCCCCAGCCAGAGTTCATGGATGAGATAGTGGTAGATAGGCCGTTACCTTCTCGAGGTTCTAGCACGGATCTTCGTGAGCATCATACGGTGACTTATCAGCGTTTTCAGGCGGAGAGAGAGGAGAGGATTCGATGGCAGAACCAGTGCAGAAAGATCCTTGGATTGTTTGAGACGCAGGTAGATGGTCCCGTCCGAGAATTACGATCAGATTACATACTGAGGGAGAGGTTACGTCAGATTTATCGAGTTAGTTCTCAGCAGCTTATGGATCTGAGACAGCAGGATCTTAGTGCAGAAACAGCATATCGGAGAGCCTTGGGACTTACCGAGGCAGTGCTAGAGGCGTTGCAGGAGGAGTTGAGTCACGTGCCACCAGGATTCTGAGACTAGCAGATAGAGGCAGCATAGTATTGTATGACTAGTTTGTATGAGTGTAGCTACTAACTTTGACCGATAGTAGTAGCAGTACGACTGATATATCATAGGCTTTTGTATCAAGCACTGACACATGCAGCTGGTGTTCTACCCATATATATATATGAGATGGTCTTTTGCACGTTTTCTTTATTTTATTTCCAGTCATTTACATATTTACATTTATTTCATTATTTTACCGTTGCATATTTACAAATGTTGTTTTATTTACGATCATGTTTGTACCCTTTATGTTTTCAAAAAGATTTTAAAGTATTTTAAAAAGGGGATTTATTTACACATCATACTGTTTTATTTATTTGAATATTTACTAAATTGTTTTATTTTCCCATATCAACTGTTTTAACACTGTTTTAATATTATAAAGATTATTTCCATTCCATAACACCTGTTTAATATACTGTTATTAAAGAGAACCCATTGTTTTATTATCAGAAAGATGGCACCTAAAAGAAAAGCACGACCCGACTCATCAAATGGAAATACCGAGGGCCAAAACAATAATAACCAGATGGATCAGATGTTTAATCTCATACAACAGCAGATGTTAATGATGCAACAACAAATGCAGCAGCAACAGCAGCAGTTCCAGCAACAGATGTTACAGCAAGCCGCTCATCAAGGACATCAAGTACCACCAGCAGCACCTACGGTCACTTTCAAGCAATTCCAGTCGGTAAAGCCTCCGAAATTTACTGGTTCCACAGATCCTACAAAGGCAAAAGCTTGGATGAAAGAGATAGAAAAAGCTTTTTGTTGGTGAAAGTTAAGGAAGAACAGAAGACGGATTTTGCAAGCTACTTTCTAAAAGACGAAGCCAATTACTGTGGGAATTCGAAGAAAGCTTTGGAAGGAGAAGGTGTGGTGACCTGGGATAGATTCACTGATCTTTCTTGGAGAAATATTTTCCTCGCTTTATGACGAACCAGATGGAGATCAAGTTCCTGGAGCTGAAGCAAGACAACTTATCAGTGGCGGATTACGAGACCAAGTTCACTGAATTGGCTAGATTTATTCCTGAGCAAGTGGATACGGATGAGAAGCGGGCCAAGAGATTCCAGCAAGGACTGAAACCATGAATTCGTAGCAGAGTAGTTGTGTTTGAACTGACGACTTATACGGCTGTTGTTCAGAAGGCCATGATTATTGAAGGTGAAAGTGAAGCAGCTCAGAAAGAGAAAGGACCAGGAAATTTTCAGAATCGTTTCAACAAAAGGCCGGGATTTCAAGCTCGGGGAAAAGCAAACTTCAGGAGACCAGAACAAAACAACCAGATGATGGGTAATCGACTTCCTGCCCCAACTCAGCAAAGGCTTATTCGACCGCCTATACCCGATTGTAGAACGTGTGGTAAAAAGCATACGGGAATTTGCAACAAGCCAAATGTCACGTATTTCAAGTGCAAGCAAAGGGGACACTACTCAGGAGAATGTCCGATGGGAAGAGCAGAAGTCACTTGTTTCTAGTGTGGAAGAAAATGACATATTGCCAAAGATTACAGAGGAATTGCAATGGCCGCTAGTATTTCAAGGGTTTTAGCATTACCTCCACCTCCACTACCACAACAAAATCAGCCTAGGGCAAGGACTTTCAACATGTCAATGAAGGAAGCAGTACAGAGTCCGAATGTGGTTGCAGGTACACTCCCTGTAAATTCCGTAAATGCTCTAGTATTGATTGATTCAGGAGCTACTAGATCTTTTATTTCTAAAGATTTTATCTCTAAGATAAACTGTGAGGCTCAGTGGTTAGATGAAGTATTAGTCATAAAATTAGCAAATGATGATCAGGTTACAGTAGATCGAGTATGCCCAAGTTGTGATATTGAGATAGGGAGATGTCATTTCTCAGTTGATTTGATACCTTTCAGGCTAGGAGAGTTTGATGTTATTTTAGGAATGGATTGGCTAGCTAGTAATAATGCTCAGATTGATTGTGCGAATAAGAAAGTGAAATTGCAAACTGAAGAAAATAAAATGGTAATATTTAAGGTGAGAAGCAAAGACAGAATTTCTAACAATGATGCAGACGAGAAGATTGCTACGCCAAGGATGTCAAGCTTATTTAGCCTATATACGGGATACTGACAAAGGTAATCCGAAGATTGAAGATATTCCTGTAGTTTGTGAGTTTCTTGATGTTTTTCCAGACGAACTTCCAGGACTTCCACTGGATCGGGAAATCGAGTTCACTATTGACTTGACGCCAGGGACTGAACCAATTTCGAAAGCTTCATATCGAATGGCACCTGTTGAAATGAAGGAATTAGCAAAGCAGTTGCAAGAACTTCTTGACAAAAGAATCATAAGGCCAAGTGTATCCCCATGGGGCGCACCAGTATTGTTCGTGAAAAAGAAGGACGGTAGTATGCGACTGTGTATTGATTATCATGAGCTGAACAAGTTAACTATCAAGAATAAATATCCTTTACCTCGCATCGATGATTTATTTGATCAACTAAAAGGAGCAGCATGGTTTTCGAAAATCGACTTACGATCAGGCTATCATCAGTTAAAGATCAAGGCAGAAGATATTCCAAAGACGGTGTTCAGAACGAGATACGAACACTATGAATTTCTTGTGATGGCTTTTGGATTGACAAATGCACCTGCAACGTTTATAGATTTGATGAATTGAGTATTCAAGAAGTATCTGGATAAGTTTATCATTGTATTTATTGATGACATCTTGATTTATTCAAAGACGGAAGAAGAACATGCAGCGCACTTAAGAACGACACTGGAGATATTACGAAAGGAGCAGCTTTATGCGAAATTTTCAAAATGTGAATTTGGTTGAAGGAAGTGCAGTTTCTAGGACATATCATCAGTATTGAAGGAATCCAAGTAGATCCAGCAAAGATTGAAGCTATTTTAAATTGGGAAAGACCAAAGACGCCAACTGAAGTCAGAAGTTTCTTGGCGATTAGCTGGTTATTACAGAAGATTCGTTAAAGATTTTGCAAAGATAGCCACACCATTGACGAAGTTGACGCGAAAGAATGAAAAGTTCGAATGGAACGAGAAATGTGAAGCAAGTTTCCAAGAACTGAAGAATCGACTCGTAACCGCACCTGTGCTTGTTTTACTTGATGATCAAGGAAACTTTGTCATATACAGCGACGCTTCTTATCGAGGACTCGGATGTGTTTTAATACAACATGGCAGCGTGATCGCATATGCTCTAGACAGCTAAAGCCGTATGAACAGAAATATCCGATGCACGATCTTGAACTAGCAGCAATTGTGTTCGCACTGAAGCTTTGGAGACACTATCTATATGGTGAAAGATGTGAGATTCACACGGACCATAAAAGCTTAAAGTATATTTTCACCCAGAAGGAACTTAACATGCGACAGCGACGTTGGCTAGAGTTAATTAAGGATTACGACGTATCAATCAATTATCATCCAGGCAAGGCCAATGTAGTAGCAGATGCGTTAAGTCGAAAGGAACGATTGAACTTGTTAACGTCTTCAGAGGACTTAATCAAGGAATTCGATAGATTGGAAATTGAAGTGCGTGTACCAGAAAGTTCTACCGAAATGATTTACGCTATGAGATTTCAGCCAGAACTATTGGAGAAAATAAGAAGGTGTCAGGAAGAAGTAATGGACCAGGATATCGACAATTTAACAGGAGAAGAAATTACCAGTCAAAAGGATGCTAAAGGAATTTTTCGTGTTGTTTCAAGGATTTGGATACCTAATGTACCGGAACTGAAAGCGGAAATTTGCAGGATGCTCATAGTTCAAGATATTCAATTCATCCCGGAAGCACAAAGATGTACAGAGACCTGAAGGAAAATTTTTGGTGGCCGAATATGAAGAAAGAAATAGCAGAATGGGTTAGCAAATGTTACACGTGCCAAAGAGTGAAA
This sequence comes from Apium graveolens, assembly GCF_009905375.1. Classification (NCBI taxonomy): domain Eukaryota; kingdom Viridiplantae; phylum Streptophyta; class Magnoliopsida; order Apiales; family Apiaceae; genus Apium; species Apium graveolens. The sequence continues at coordinate 90,029,257 of NC_133649.1, forward strand.
GCTGAACATCAACGCCCGAGCGGACTACTACAACCACTAGACATTCCCGAATGGAAATGAGAGCACTTAGCTATGGATTTCGTAGTGGGACTTCCAAGGACGAAAGCAAATCACGATGCAATTTGGGTTATCATTGATCGATTGACGAAATCGGCACATTTTCTCCCAATTAACGAAAGATTTTCACTGGATAAGTTAGTGCACTTATATTCTCAAGGAAATTGTAATGCGTCATGGAGTACCAGTATCGATTGTATCGGATCGAGATCCTCGTTTCAATTCAAGATTTTGGAGACAATTCCAAGAATGTCTAGGAACAAAGTTGAACATGAGTACAACCTATCATCCACAAACAGACGGTCAAAGCGAAAGGACAATTCAAACAATTGAAGATATGCTACGTGTATGCGTAATAGATTTTGAAGGCAATTGGGACGAGCACTTACCGCTAGTGGAATTTTCTTATAATAACAGTTATCAAGCAAGTATTGGGATGCCACCTTATGAAGCTCTATATGGAAGAAAATGCAGATCACCTACCTGTTGGGATGAAGTAAGAGAACGTAAAATTCTAGGCCCAGAACTGATTCAGCAAACCAAGGAAAAAGTAGAACTAATTCGCAAGCGACTTGAAGCGGCGCAGAATCGACAGCGTAAATATGCAGATCTATCTAGAAAGGATATGGACTACCAGGAAGGAGAGCATGTATTGCTAAAGGTATCACCATGGAAGGGATTAACTAGATTTGGCAATAAAGGGAAATTGAAACCTCGCTACGTTGGACCATTTGAAATTTTGAAGAAAATTGGGAATGTTGCCTACGAGTTAGCTTTACCACCTAATATGCAGCATATTCACAACGTATTTCATGTATCTATGCTTAAGAAGTACAATCCTGATACAAGACATGTAATAGAGTATGAACCAGTAGAACTTCAGGCATATTTGTCGTATGTAGAGCAGCCGATATGAATTCTAGATCGACAAGAAAGGGTATTAAGAAATAAGTTTGTGTCATTAGTGAGAGTCTTGTGGAGAAACCCAGTGGTTGAAGAATCAACCTGGGAGCTCGAGAGTGAAATGTTAGAAAAGTATCCTCAGTTATTTGCATAGTATGATTCTGAGGACAGAATCCTGTTAAGGGGGGGAGAATGTAACGATCGAGAAATTACGCTTATATTATATTATAATAATGATAGATTATGTGTATTATTATGTGATTAAATGTGTTAAGTCATTAAACCCTAACTGCTATGTGTTACGTGTTGTCTGTTTTGATCCAAACATGTTTTGGATATTTATTGAGCGTTTTATCGTTAGTTATATATTTTATATCAAAACCCGTACAGCTCAAAACCATATTTTAAAAGCCCGTATTTCAAACAAAATCATTGGCCCTATTTTTTTAAAAATGCCTTATACCATATCGCTATTCTGAACCCCTAGACGTTTTACAAATTTACCTTTTTCGCGAAAAACGACTTTTCCGGGCTCCTTTGGGTACCAAAACCCCCACAAAAATCATATTTTTATTTTTATATGATCATGAAATTATCATATATCATTTTTCTTTGTATTTTTGTAATATTCACAATTTTTGGGAATTTTTAGCATTTATTTTATATTTATTGGATATTTAAAAATTCAATATTAATACCCAAAAATTATAAAAATTGGGGCCAAATATTTTTATTAGGAGTGTAATTAGACCCTTAATTTTATTTAGGGGTATTATTTTCATAAATATAAATACCTGATTTATCATTAATTAATCAGTTAATTTTAATTAAAAATCAGAAAAAAATAAAAGAAAAAGGGATTAGGGTTTGGTGAAGAACAGGGCAGTAGAATCAAAGCTGATTATGAAGGTGATTCCGGAGTCCAAATCGTTCATGTAAGTATTCATTTTGAAGCCCAAGAATCGTAGTTTCTGATTATGCAACTATTTTAGTGTTTGATTAAGTGATTTTAATTTCATTTTTTTCGGGTTTTAATCACGAATTCGGGTTTGAAATTCTGGTTGTTGTTTGATGTTTTGATGATTACGAATGATTAGATCGTTGAGTTTCGATTCATTTGGCACCGGTTTCGTCGATTTTGATTAAGGTTTTGAACTCGCCTGTAAACCGCCGCTGTCGGCGGTGTTTCTTTGCTTCTCCGGCTGTAGCGACGTCAAGGAAGTAGGATGGAATATCGGAGACTGTTGTGAATTGAAGGGAAGGGAGTAATCGAGCTTCCGTCGCTGTTTGTTGTCGTGGTTCGCCGGAAAATCCCCGCCGGCGTCGGGTTTCTGGGCAGCGGCCGGTTTGTTCTTCCCGACCCGATTGGGTTGGGGACGACCCGGTTTGCAACCTGGAAACGACCCGGTTTGCAACCCGGAAACGACTCGATTTCAATCCTCTAAACCCTAAACCAATTTCCTGCTTTCTGTTTCTGATTTTCTGTTATTTACTTATATTTTTATAAAATCAAAATTTGTTTTTATTAATTCTAATAATTAGATAAAAAAATTAGTTTTAAATTCTGAAAAATAGTATTATTAATTTCTAAATTATTTTATTAATTTATAAATTCGAATTTAATTATTTAATTATTTATCTAATTATTTATTAGTTATCTAATTAATTAATAATTAGGTAATTAATAATTAGGTAATTAATTAATAAATAAGGATTAAAAATGATTAAATAATACGATTAATAATCCAATAATTAGTTAATATTACGAGTAGTGATTCGATAATGAGAATTATTATTCGAGCGTTAGTTATTCGAAGAATGTCGTAATAATTGTTCGTATCGTATAATTAAATACCGATAATTAATTGATTAGTGAATCGTATAAGTTTAAATAATAATATATTAGTTCGGTAGTATTCGAGAATAGTGCGTAGCTCGTATTTATGCGAGTGATTAATCGTTGAGTTGGATTACAATTCGAGCAGTTAATAGTTATTCGATAAATAGCATATCCGTTAATAGTATCGATTGATTATTCGTAAATAATCGATCTGATCGAGTAAGTATTAATAATTTATAAATAGGTATAATAAATAGTAATAAATCCTAATAATTAGGGATTAATTATTTTAAAATGCAATAATTAATAATTAATTATTTAAAAGTGTAATTAAGGATTATTTAATTATAATTAATTATTTATAATTAATTATTAATTAATTAAATCTTATTTAATTCATAATAATTAAACCGTTAATACGATTTGAGCAAAACGAAGACCCCTAGACTCAGAAAAATGAAACGAATCCAATAAAAATAGTTGTAAGTTATAATTTCTTCCGGAAGATAGTGGTTTTATGATAATTAATAGTTCATAGGCTCTAATAGGGGTATAATTGAGTCGAATAAATCCCGAAAAATTGTAATAAAATTAGATAGGGTTAGTTATTATAAGTATGAGTCTAAAATTGATTTTTAAAAATAATTATAAGTCTAAAAATTAGTTATGTGCTTTATGTGCTATGTGTTTTATGTGATTATGTGAATCTTATGTGCTATATAATTATATGTGTATATATGCGAGTCAGATAGAAACGCATGGGTAGACTGATATGGTTACGTGATATCAATTTGAGATACACGTATATAGTAAGTTATCTAAACGACTATCTTTCTATGCTTGGTTCAGTATTAGCAAGACAGAGCAAGCTAGGGACAGAAGACGGTGAGTTGAACCAGGTTAAGTACGCGCAAGGCAAGTTTTTCCCCTATTCTAAATTCAGAATAGTGAATTATATTTCCTTTTATAATATCAGTTACCTTTGATAATCATTGTTCATATACACTATTAATCAATTATTAATGCTTGTTTCAATTTCATTTCGATTCTTAATTTCTCCCAATTTATTGAATTTCCTATTCATATTCCAATACTTTTACCCTTGTTATATATACTCTGGTATATCCTGGTGTTGGGATATATCAAAAGCATTCTGATTATTCCGGATGCTATACCTTGGACTGGATGGTTACTATACGGGCTGGGTTTTACTCAAACCATTATTTAATAGGCCATAGTTTCCTGAGTACTCTTTATGTTGGTTGGGTCTATGCAGTTGGGTATAGATCTGCACCGTATCCTGACTGATCAGCAGGTTATAGTGCATATGTTGGTTCTTGTTTCCAGTCTTGTTCATTTGGTACTCACCAGTATTGGCAAATTATTATCCTATATAGATTCAGATGGTTGCTCAAACCAGCAGCTCATTGGTTCATTTATTTCTCTCTCTTTTTATTATATATATTATTGCTGGCTTGTTGAGTAATTTTGGCTCATCCCCTTTTATTGTTATTCCTATTGTTTTACAGTTAAGGTAGAGAATGAAACCCATCAGGACCCGCGTAGTCAAGAAGCGAGTCAAGCAGCAGGACCCTCTTATACCAAGAGTGTTCCTTCCTATTCCCGAAGAGAGTTTTGAATTGCCAGATCAGGTGTAACAGGATAAGTAGTACTGTTGGGATTGAATAAAAGTTTTGTGTAGTTTGAATAAAAATTGTGTGGTGAGAATGTAGATAGAATAAAGTTTTGTAACAAAAAGAGTTCTTGAGACATGTTTTATTTATTTGGGTTTCTAATAAAGTGAAGTATGTGGTTCTTGTTTTCAACTCAACCCTTAAAAGATCCTGAGTAGTATTAGTTCGGGGTAATTATTGTATTTATATTCCGCTTGTGCAGGTTTAGTTTATAGTTGTTGTTAATAATGTCCCAAATCTATACCCCGAATTTGGAGGGTGTTATAATTATGACCCCTTGTTAAAATCTTAAAAGAGAGCCTGCACATGATACTCTATTGGGAGAGGAAAAGGAAAAAATCACCCCATGAATTTTGCGTTGGAAATTGGAATATCTGATATCGCACATTCCAAGCATAAAAATCTCGTATTCTTGTTCATGAATTGAGAGATTACATCTTTTCCTCCTCTTTAAATTCACATATTGCGATTAAAATACTATAAATTTTTACCCTTTTCTAAAATATAAGCTTCCCATCTCTAGTAAGGTGCTAAACTAAATTTATCAATACTGTCAATTCATGAATAATATTAGGAGTTTGGTTCATATCGAGAGAGCAGGACGAAATATAAAAAAGGAAAAGAGGAAAAATGAAAAAAATGATACTGAATTATTTTACTTATTTGATTCAGATCCGAAAATGGAATAAAAAGTCATATGATTATATAAGTATTTGATTTTTCAATTTTCTAATATCATATAATGTAGAAAGAGTAAAATACAGTATATTTATATTTATAACATTTTATATAAGTATTATACATATATTATTTTAGAAATAATATGAATTAAATTCTTGCAGATTCCATAATTTTTACCTTTATCTCTTTCTCTCTCTTGCTCAGTAAGCAATGCAATGGATCCTCCCTTCTTCCTTCCTTTCTCCAGCTTCTCATTTTACTCTATTTCAAGCTGATAGGTCTTTGGAATCCCATCCAGTCTGTCCAATGTAAATTCCTTATAATTTTAAGAGTTTCTTAGTGAGACTGTCATAGGCTTCCATCCCTTTGACAGAGATCTAAGGAATTTGAGGTTTGAATCTTTTGTCTGATAGACCATTCCATGCAACTTTAGAGCATTTAGTAGTTTTTGAAACCTACTAAATATGTCAGTGAGTGACTCACTTTCTTCACTATGAAAATGCTCATATTGTTGGATCAAGAGTTGCATCTTGTTTTCCCTTACCTGCTCAGTTCCATCACATATAACTTGAATTGTATCCCAGACCTCTTTAGCAATTTTGCAATTTATGATGTTGTCAAATATATCACCATCAACACCATTAAACAAAATGTTCATGGTCTTCTTATCCTTATGAACTTGTTCAATATCCTGGATCAGTCCATTCTTCTATAAGCTTTGGGATAAATGGCTCATTTTCTGTAGCAGCTCTCATAGGGACATGAGGACCTTTCTCAATGCATTCCACATATTTTTCATCTTGAGAGAGGAGATGCTCATCTTGGAAACTTTACTCCAACATCTTTTCTGCTCATCTTGTTAGTTGTTGTGATCTTTAAACTCTTTGTTCTTCAAGAGCTTACTCTGATATCAATTGTTATTCCTAAACAACCTAATAAAGATTTACAGAAGGGGGGTTGAATGTAATTCTGGGTACTTTTTAATTTTAAGAACTGTTCTACCTTGAATATATAACTGTGTTTGATTTTGCTAAGGTGCGGAATAAAAGTATTGAAGAAATCAAACACAAAATAATCAAATACATGTATTTTAAAACTTTATGGTGGATTGAACTTTTCCACCAGAGATATATATAAATTTGATAACTCTGTGATGCAAGATTTGCACACAGCTGCTTACAAGTTGAACTTACAAAGAACAAATAGATTCTTTACAGATATAGCTTTATCTATTTCTCTGGTAATTGCTTTCTAACTTATATATAGTTATACTTGCTATCCTTGGTTTTTATATCTCCAAGTTACATGATAAAAAGACAAACAAATAAGATAAAATATTTTTAGTCTAATTTCATGCTTCTTCATTTCTCTATCCAGTATCTTTGAATAGCTACAGTTTAGCATGGAAATGGAAATAGAAATGCTTCTTTATTCTCTAAAACCTGTAAATAGGCTGCCACATTCCATTTACATACAATCAATGCATGTGACTGTCAAGTCACTATCAACTGCTTTTGAATTTGATCATCCATCGAAACTCTGTGGGATCATCCGTTGAGACTTTGTGGGATCATCCGTTGAGAGTCTGGTTGATCATCCATTGAGACTCTAGTTGATCATCCGTTGAGACTTTAGTTGATCATCCGTTGAAACCTTGTGGAATATCCGTTGAGAGCATCTTCATAGCAGTTAACTCTATTTCACTTATATAAGATTACAAGAAATCTAATATTTACAGTTAGGCAACCTATCTTGCATATCAATCTAGTAGTCAATATGACTCAAAACATTCTACAACATCTAGTTCTCTAAGGCATTATAGTATGCAGAAATATGCTACTAATCTTATTAATACATAAATTACCGAAGTTTTTTAGAGATTCAATAAGTTGATAAATGACTTGCAGCTACATGATAAATATTATGAGGCTGAAGAGGTTAACCTAAAGTTCCTGCTAGCTCTTCCTAGACCATCTTGAACAGAAAATATCAACTATTAGAGAAGGAAGAGATCAAAACAGAATGACTTTGGAAGTTCTACATGGAATCTTGAAAATTTATGAACTTGAGATTCTGCAAAGAAACTCATTGAAAGCACATCATGAATATGTTGTTGATAGTTCCATTGCATTAATCGTAAATGATAGAGAAGAAAGTGAAGATGAGCAAGATGATCAAGTTCCAATTATTCAAGCTATGGAACAAAAGAACAAAGGACCTCAGAAGCAAGTTGTATTGGAGCTGGAGGAAGATGAATATTACACCCTGGATGAGCTAGATGAAATGGATCAATCCATGGCTTACTTGGCTAGGAAATTTTCCAACATAAGATTCAAGAAGCCAAATTTTTTCAAAAGTAAGGGACAATATTCCAACAACAATAATTGGAAACCAAAAGCTCAGTATAATTCAGCTAGCAAAGGTGGCTACAAATCTGGATCTGTGGACAGATCAAAGATAAGGTGCTTCAATTGTGATGAGTTGGGTCACTTTGCTACTAAATGCAGAAAGCCCAAAAAGGTGAAGAAGGATAAGGCTTACTTGGAACTAGAAGCAAAGTATGAAGCTCTCTTGAAGAAACAGTCTGGAAAAGCCTATATTGTAGAAGAAAAGAGTTGGGATGAAACTGATAATGATGATGAGGATGAACAAGTTGGAAGCTATGCACTAATTGTTAGTCGCTAAACATGCGCTAATGATACACGCAAGTATACGCGTTCGTAAGTAGTATAAGATATAAATCAGATTCGTTCCCACAGAGACTGTATTGGTTAACTAAGTAATTCACGGACCTAAGCAACAATGTATGGTTATTATTCAATGCTAAGATGATAAAAAATTGAGATTGTTTATAACTAAGAATTATGCTAACAATTATAATTACGATAATAAGATTGACTGAATTAATATGTATGACAAACATGGGATTCTAACTTCATTAAATACTTCCTTCAATAATCTTATTATTCTTAACCTTAGCATGCAATGGTGATGATACTAATTAGACAACACGAAACTGATAAACGCCAACTTTCGTTGCACGAGTAATATTATACCAGACATCCACAAAAGAAATAAAAGCTGAATATGCACCAATTAAATTGAGACCCTATATGTCTATAGAATTAAACAACATAACGGTTTAAACACAAGTTATCTATCTTGATTACATAGGGCAAGTAAGATGGTTAAAATTACCTACGAATCATGCATACCAATTACATGAACCTATGCTAGCATGGCAAGTTCTAAATCCTTAAATTCATTTTCGCTTCATTAAAAATTAACACCCTATCTTATAAGTTCGCAACGCTCATAAGACGAATACGTATAACCAATACTAGGATATCATACAATCACCACATACTAAGACATCAAACAATTTAACTAAAGAAATCCATAAATAAATTTGTTAGAACCCCACGATAACGATTAGCCCATAATCGGACTCATCATCAATGTGGGTTCTGAAGCAAACATGATATAGAAAACGTAGTCTTTATACGAATAAATAAAACCAAGTATAAACAAGAGTATAGGTTCAACAAAACAAGAAACAAGCATCCAAGATTAAAACTCAAAACAAAGATTCACAAGAATAAAACTAGATTGTCTTCACCTTTGTTGAGATGTGCTCTAGGTCTCTTATCATCTTCTCCTTGTGCTCTGGTAAGTCTCCTTATTAAAAAATGACTTTAAGTTATCAATATATAGCAGTTCAATCATCCCAGGAGTCCAGAAAATAGAATTGTAATATAATCAGGATTTTGTTTATCCCGACCCAGCGCAGCCGCGCGCTTCACCAGCGCGAGCGTGTTGACTTCCACAGAGTCCTCACCAAATACTGGCCACTGAATGTCAATTCTGGTGGCTCTAAATGCAGTCCCAAGTGCCTGGGTGAGATCGCGTGCAAAATGACTATGGATGTCATGCATCGCATCAATCCTCCTCGCAAGATGCCTATACTTCGTCGAACTCAATCCAGCTCCCATCTCCGCTCCTGCTTCCTCTTCATGTTGCTGCTGCGATGAACCAGCCTCCTTTCCATACTGAGCTCTCCAAACTCCTCTACGGGCATGCTGAGAACCTCCTGTTGTAGCTGCTTCCATACGCACACCTCCTGGAAAATGAGCATATGAGTAACCAAGCCCCTTAGGATCGGGCTTCCCTCCATACCACTCAACCATGATGCACAGTGTAGAACTATCAATAGGAGCACTGGGAATCTGAAGCTGCTCATGTGTGGGCCAATGAACACCAACTGCCACGCACAACTTCATTACAATGGACGCATAGGGAATAGCCCTAGTAGTACCTCCTCTCAAAAACCTCAGAATCTCCTGGTATATAACCATCCCCAAATCAATGTAAACCCCCTGCAGAATACCTCAAAGCAGATGAGCACGCTCTACAGTAATCTCATGCACATGAGAAGATGGCATGATGTTAGCACAAATAAACGAGTTTCAAGCCCGTGCATACCTGTTCATGCACGATGCAGGGAACGTGGATTAATCAGTAGTGCCCCTCGTGAACTTCCAATGAGTCTTAGGCACACAGAGAGTAGCAACGATGAGATCCAAATCAAAGTCCTCAGGAGTCTTATCGTTCCAAGTATCCTGGCCCACCTTCCTCGTAGGCTGCTCAATCACCGTCTTGATAACCTCATCACTGTACTCAATAGTCCTCCCCCTCACCACCGTGAAACCATTCTTCTCCGCCTTAGCATTGGCATAGAACTCCCGCACAATACTCATGGACACGGTAGCGAGAGTCGCACAATGGGTTTCGAGAGAAGCCTCGTGTACTCCTCCTCAGCCTCGGGAGTAGAAAACCATGGCCTCACACCACTCGCAGTTGAAGAATCAGTGGCGCTGCTTCGAACTTGTGTTCTTTGTCTCTTGGGTGCCATCGGGATTGAAAGAGAGAGAATAAAAGCTTAAGTGTTTAGAGAGAATTTGTGTTTGAGAGTTTGTGAATTGGTGGAGAAGTTGTATGCAAGTGTATGTATTTATAGGTGGAGGGGTATGAATTTTATAAGGAATAGAAGTGGGAATTGATTATGGGAATCGTGAGAATAATGGAATTGATTAGGAGAGGGAATTATGGGATGTGGAAGAGTAAAAATCGGGTTGGAATTAATTTTTGGTTAAAAATCCCGATTTTCTCTTAAAATTGCCTTTTTATTTTTTTTTCGACAGGGACCCGGCGCTGGCGCACGCTAGGATAATGCGGGCGCACTCACTCTCTGGAAAACCGGCGCTGCAGCGCGCTGGATCAGCGCGGGCGCGCTTGTTTACTGGAAAAACGGTGCGGCCGCGCGCTTGGCCAGCGCGGGTGTGCCTAACTTCTGTACTTGGCCCTGAATTTTTTCTTTTTTCTGATTTTTTGTGTTTTTCTCTTTTCTTCTTGCTTCCTCTACCTACTAATGTACAACATACTCGGGTTGCCTCCCAAGAAGCGCTTCTTTTACGTCGCTAGCTTGACGTAGAATCTTGAGATCAAATGGACAAGAAAACGACACTAACCACCTCGCGGGTTGCCGTGTCACCGTAATAATGCTTCAACCGTTGACCATTTACCTTGAATGCTTGGCCCATATCATTTTCAAAAATTTCCACCGCTCCATACGGAAATACAGTTTTGACAATAAACGGCCCTGGCCATCTTGACTTCAACTTTCTAGGAAAAAGACGGAGACGAGAGTTGAAAAAAAGAACTTGTTGCCCGACACAAATAACTTGAGAACTAGACCTCTATCTGCCACCTCTTAACTTTCTCCTTATACATTTTATTATTCTCATAAGCTTGAAGTCGAAACTCGTCAAGTTCATTCAATTGAAACATCCTCTTCTTTCCAGCCGCATCCAAGTCCAGATTTAACTTCTGCAAAGCCAAATATGCTTTATGCTCGAGCTCCACAGGCAAATGACACCCCTTACCGTAAACCAACTGAAATGGTGACATTCCCAATGGAGTCTTATATGATGTTCTATACGCCCAAATAGCTTCATCAAGCTTCCAAGACTAATCCTTCCTTGATGGACAAACCACTTTCTCCAAAATGCGCTTGATCTCTCTATTAGATACCTCAGCTTGACCATTTGTCTGAGGATGATAAGCCATAGCAATACGATGATTCACATTATACCTTTTCATTATAGCAGTGAACTTGCGATTGCAAAAATGCGACCCCTCATCACTGATTATGACTCTTGGAGTTCCAAACCTTGTGAATATCTGCTTGTGAAGAAAATTAAGCACCACTTTCGCATCGTTCATTGGCAATGCCTTAACTTTAACCCATTTCGACATATAATCAACCGCGAACAAGATATACTGATTGTTACAAGATGAGACAAATGGCCCCATGAAGTCAGTTCCCCAAATATCGAAGACCTCAACCTCGAGAAGCACATTAAGAGGCATCTCATCCCTCTTAGACATATTACCCACACGTTGACATCGATGACATTTCAAAACAAACCGATGAGCATCTTTAAACAATGTCGTCTAAAAGAAACCTGCTTGAAGAACACGAGCTGTTGTCTTTTCTCCACCATAATGTCCTCCATAAGCCGTTGAGTGGCAATCTCGCAAGATCCCCCCCGTTTCGCTGTAAGGAATACATCTCCTGATGATTTGGTCAGCTCCTTGGAGAAAAAGAAACGGCTCATCCCACATATACCACTTAACTTCATGAAGAAACTTCTTCCTTTGAGCATAAGATAAGTCGGGAGGCATGATATTACTCACAAGGTAGTTCACAATGTCTACAAACCAGTTCTTCTTCTTGCACTCCAAACAGCTGCTCGTCGAGGAAAGACTCATTTATCAATGTCCTATCCAATGAAGTAGCATTAGGATTCTCTAAACGCGAGAGATGATCAATAACTTGATTTTCAGTTCCTTTCCTGTCCTTGATCTCTTGTTCAAATTCTTGGAGCAAAAGAACCCATCGAATCAATCTAGGCTTCGAGTCCTTCTTTGAGACGAGATATCGAATTACAGCGTGATCAGTGAAAACTGTCACCTTAGTCCCAAGTAGATAAGATTGAAATTTCTCAAAATCATACACAATAGTCAAAAGTTCTTTCTCCGTAGTGGTATAATTCAGTTGAGCACCATTTAGAGTCATACTAGCATAGTAGACCACATGAAATATGTTGTTTTTCCTCTGCCCAAGAACTGCTCCAACTGCATAGTCGCTTGCATCGCACATCATCTCAAAAGGCTCATTCTAATCAGGTGCAGTTATGACAGGTGCCGTAATTAAACTCTTCTTCAATATCTCAAAAGCTGCAAGGCACTCGACATCGAACTTGAAAGAAACATCTTTCTCTAACAAACTACACAAAGGCTTTGAAATTTTCGAGAAATCTTTGATGAAACGCTTGTAGAAACCCGCATGACTAAGTAAACTGCGAATTTCTTTAACCGAAATGGGTGGAGGAAGATTCTCAATAACCCCCACCTTGGCTTTATCCACCTCAAGACCCTTACTAGAAACCTTATGCCCAAGAATGATGCCCTGTCACACCACAAAGTGACATTTTTCCCAATTGAGAACCAGATTGGTCTCAACATACCTCTTGAAAACATGTCCAAGATTTTACAAGCATTCATCAAAAGAATCGCCAAAGACCGAGAATTCATCCATGAACACTTCCACGTTCTGGCCAATTATGTCAGAAAAAATGGCCATCATACATCGCTAAAATGTGACTGGCGCACCACACATACCAAAAGAAACTCGTCTGAAGGTGAAAGTACCAAATGGATAAGTGAAGGTAGTTTTCTCCTGATCTTCTGGAGAGATACAAATCTGATTGTAACCCGAATAGCCATCCAAAAGACAATAGTACTCATGACCGGCCAACCTGTCAAGCATCTGATCAATGAAGGGCAAAGGGAAGTTATCCTTCCTAGTGGCTTTGTTTAGCTTCCTGTAGTCCATGCAAACTCTCCACCCCATAACTGTCCTTTTAGGAATAAGCTCATTCTTCTCATTTTCTACCACAATAATTCCACCTTTCTTTGGTACACATTGAATCGGGCTTACCCATGAACTGTCAGTGATAGGGTAGATGATCCCTGCATCTAGCCACTTAAGAATTTCCTTCTTCACTACCTCCTTCATAATAGGATTAAGTCTTTTTTGCTGCTCGACCGGAGGTTTGCTACCTTCTTCTAGCAGAATTTTATGCATATAGTAAGAAGGGCCGATTCCCTTGATATCTGCTATAGTCCATCTGATTTCCGATTTGAACTCTCTCAGAATCCTCAAAAGCTTTTCCTCATCACTTCCTGAAAGGTCAGATGCAATAATAACTGGCAGAGTAGATGCATCACCTAAAAACGCATACCTCAAATGTTCAGGTAAATGCTTAAGCTCGAGAGTGGGAGCTTCCTCAATAGAAGGTTTGAGGCATTTATGAGCTTTATCCAATTCCTCCATTCTAAGAGATTCAAAAGGCATATCAATTTTCCTTTTCCAGGGAGAAGCATTCAAATATTGCAATTGTTCTTCACCTTCGTCATCTTCACTATCTAAATTCCCCAATAAGGCTTTTTTATAAGGCATCAGACCTTAGCAATTGATCAAGTTCCGATGTGACCACCGAATCGACCAACTCCACTTTTAAGCACTCCTCATTATCAGGAGAAAATTTCATAGCATTGAACACATTAAAATTAACATCCTGATCCAGAACTCGCATGATGAGCTCACCCTTCTGTACATCTATCAAGGTTCAGCCAGTCGCCAAGAAAGGTCTTCCCAAGATTATGGGAATCTTCTTATCCTCCTCGAAATCAATAATTACAAAATCAGCAGTAAAGATGAGTTTATCAACCTTGACCAATACATCCTCCACAATACCTCACGGGTATGTAATAGAACGGTCAGCCAGTTGCAAGGTCATATATGTTGGTTTGGGATCAGGTAAGTCCAACTGCTTGAAAATTGACAAAGGCATCAGATTGATGCTAGCTCCCAAATCACAGAAGCATCTGTCAAAAGACATTTTTCCAATAGTACATGGAATGGTGAAGCTTCTTGAATCTTTAAGCTTCGAAGGTAACTTCTGTTGCAGCACTGCATTCCTCCGTGAGAGCGACAGTCTCTAAATCATCTAGCTTCACTTTCCGGGAGATAATACCTTTCATAAACTTTGCATAACAAGGCATATGCTCGAGAGCCTCGGCGAAAGGTATGTTGATATGCAGTTTCTTGAACACCTCCAGAAACTTCTCAAATTGCTTGTCCATCTTTTTCTTCTGCATCCGCTTAGGAAAAGTTGGTAGAGGATAGATTTGTTTCTCCCCTGTATTACCCTCAGGCGGAGTGTGCTCAACAGAAGTCTTCCTTGGTTCCACTTGTTCATCTTGCTGCACTACTTCTTTCTCAACCACAACTTCTTCAGTTAACTCTTGAGTTTGTTCGGGATTCGCAACCTTCCCAGACCTCAAAGTGATTGCCTTTACCTGCTCCTTAGCTTTCCTCTTTCCTGGCACTTCAGTGTCACTAGGCAATGTACCAGGCTGCCGATTTAGCAAGGCATTAGCAATTCGCCCAATTTGATTTTCCAAGGTCTTGATAGAAACAACTTGACTCTTGCACATAAGCTTTAACTTCTCCAATTCGGATTTTTCATTAGCTTGTTGCAGCTGGAGTTGTTGCATACCGCGATTGCTGAAAACTAGGGGGGTTGTACTGCTTAGCTGAATATTGCTGATAATGTTGTTGAACCGTATTCTGAACGTTGCCCCTACTGAAATTCGGATGATTGCGGTTGTTAGGATGATAGGTGGCTGGCACAGGTTGCTGCGATCGCTGAAAGTTGCTCACAAACTGAGCTGATTCACTAAAAATTGTGCACTGATCAGTCTCGTGGGCTCCAGCATATAGCTCGCAGACACTAGTGATTTGATGAACTCCATAATTCGCCAAGGTGTCCACCTTCATCGTCAAAGCCTTTAGTTGGGCAGCGATAGCAGTTGCTGCGTCCAACTCCAGAATTCCTGCTACTTTTCCCTGAGTCAGTCTCTGAGAAAGATTCTGGTACTCATTAGCAGCCATCAGTTCAATAAGTTCATAAGCTTCATCATAGCTCTTAGCCCATATGGCTCCTCCTGATGCTGCATCAAGCATGGGTCTAGAAGTAGGACCCAATTTATTGTAGAAACAGTTGATAATCATCCAATCAGGCATGCCATGGTGTGGGCACTTCCTTAGCATCTCCTTATATCGATCCCAAGCCTCACACAAATATTCTCCAGTTTGTTGAGCAAACTGAGTAAGAGCATTCCTGATTGCAGCAGTCTTCGTCATGGGGAAGAATTTAGTGAGAAACTTTTGAGCAAGATCTTCCCAAGTGGTGATAGACCCTACTGGTAGAGAGTGTAACAAGCACTTAGCCTTATCCCTCAGAGAGAATGGGAAGAGACGTAGTTTGATAGCATCTTCAGTCACATCATTAAACTTGAAAGTGTCACAGATCTTGATGAAATTCCTGATGTGCATGTTGGGGTCTTCAGTAGGAGAACCCTCAAACTGAACTGGCATCTGTATCATCTGGATCGTTCTTGACTTGATCTCAAAAGTGTTAGCCCTGATGGCTGGTCTGATGATGCTAGACTGAATGTCATTAATCTTAGGCTTAGAATAGTTCATCAAAGCCTTCGGATTTTCTGCTTGATCACCCATAGCTACTACAATTGGCTCTTCAACTTTCTCTTCTTCCTCTAACTTCTCTTTATCCTCAAAAACTTCCCTACGAACCAACACAAGTTTTTCCTCGGCTTTATCCAATGTTCTCTTGCAAGTATGCGAACGCGTATGCATACACCCTCGCTAGCTCACCTGAAATAAGACAAAGAAACAATTAAGTAATAATGTCCGAGTCAATGAACTTTAGCGACCACTGATGGAAAGCATATAAACTAATAATTAACACTGTAGTCCCCGGCAGCGGCGCCAAAAACTTGTTAGTCGCTAAACATGCGCTAATGATACACGTAAGTATACGCGTTCGCAAGTAGTATAAGATATAAATCAGATTCATTCCCACATAGACTGTATTGGTTAACTAAGTATTTCACGCACCTAAGCAACAATGTATGGTTATTATTCAATGCTAAGACGATAATAAATTGAGATTGTTTATAACTCATAATTACGCTAACAATTATAACTACGAGAATAAGATTGACTGAATTAATATGTATGACAAACATGGGATTCTAACTTCATTAAATACTTCATTCAATAGTCTTATTGTTCTTAATCTTAGCATGCAATGGTGATGATACTAATCAGACAACACGAAACTGATAAATGCCAACTTTCGTTGCACGAGTACCATTCTACCAGACATCCACAAAAGAGATAGAAGCTGAATAGGCACCAATTAAATTGAGACCCTATATGTCTATAGAATTTGACAATATAATGGTTTAAGCACAAGTTATCTATCTTGATTACATAGGGCAAGTAAGATGGTTAAAATTACCTACGAATCATGCATAACAATTACACGAACCTATGCTAGCATGGCAAGTTCTAAATCCTTAAATTCACTTTCGCTTCATTAAGAATTAACACACTATCTTATAAGTTCGTGACACTCATAAGACGAATACGCACAACCAATACTAGGATATCATACAATCACCACATACTAAGGCATCAAATAATTTAACTAAAGAAATCCATAAATAAATTCGTTAGAACCCCACGATAACGATTAGCCCATAATCGGACTCATCATCAACGTGGGTTCCGATGAAAATATGATATAGCAAACGTAGTCTTTATATGAATAAATAAAACCAAGTACAAATAAGAGTATAGGTTCAACAAAATAAGAAACAAGCATCCAAGATTACAACTCAAAACAAAGACTCACAAGAATAAAACTAGATCGTCTTCGCCTTTGTTGAACTGTGCTCTAGGTCTCTTTTCGTCTTCTCCTTGTGCTCTTGTAAGTCTCCTTATTAAAAAACAACTTTAAGTTATCAATATATAGCAGTTCAATAACCCCAGGAGTCCATAAAATAGAATTGTAATAGAATCGGGATTTTGTTTATCCCGACCCAGCGCGGGCGCGTGCTTTACCAGCGTGGGCGCGCTGACTTCCTATACCCCGGCGTGGCCGCACACTTCATCAGCGCGGGCGCACTGGACTTCTGCCAAAAACACTTCTTTTCTTTCTCTTTATTCTTGCAGCTTTGAGCCGGCTTCAATGAGCTTTTATTCCAACACCACCTAGACACCAAATTAGCATCAAAACAATACTAATTCATCTGATTCACAAACTAATGCCTGAAATGCAAAAACACTTGAAAACACGTTAAAACACAAATAAATTGAGTACAAATACACCAGTTCAAAGCTTATTAGAGCATAAATAAGTGTCATAAATGCCACTCAACACTAATGACCTTTGAGCATGGAGAAGCATCCACTTCAAAATCAAAGGTACCAACTCTAACCACTATTAATTTAAATGCTAGTCAATATAAGGAGACTATGGAAAAGATGAGTGTGGAGATGTTTCATATACACACTAGCTTGGTAACAGCTACTGAGGAAGTCAGTAGGCTAAATAAATCCAATGAGAAACTTGAGAGTGAGAAGCAAAAGCTGGATCTACTGCTTGTGAAGATTGAGTCACAAGTAAGAAAATGAATATCTAAAAAATAAGCTAAAGTGTTGTGCTGAAATTGAAGCTTTGTTGAGGGAGAAGCTGGCAAAGAATGAAGTTAAGCTGAAGTCTTTCATAAATGCATCTGAGTTGGTTGGTCAGTACCATGAGAAGAACAAGTCATGTGCTAGCATACCTATTGGTCTTGATTATGATACTTCGAATAGCAACAAGAAAGTTGTAAGTGGTAAAGGAAAAGCAACTGAAAATGAAGATGTCCCAGCTATGCTGAGAAAGGTTGGTTCACCTATGATCAAGGCATGTGAAGTAGACTTCAGTGAAGAAGAGTTGACCATAAAGTAAGAAATTGCCGATGAAGATATTGAAAAGAAAAATGCAGAAACAACTCCATCTTCCAAAGTTGAAAGGAAGCCCATGGCCAACCAAAATTTCCAAGACACCTGTCAAGGAAGTAAAAACTGAAGATGCAAGAAAGAAGAAGAAGAATTGGAAATGGGAAGATTGGGATAAACAAAAGCAATAACTTTATATTTGTTGCAGATGCTCCAAGGAAACAATGTCAAAGATGTGGCTCTGTGAATCATCTAAATCACTTTTGTAAAATGGTTGTTAGCAAGCTAGTAGAAGGAGCATGCAAGTACAATGAAGCAAATGTAAAAGATCCCTTCTCATTCCGTGACAAGTTTGATTGCATCCCTTACAACTTGAAAGTGATGAAAAGTTGTCACAAGCTGAGAGTAGACCTCAAAGAAGTAAATGTTGGATCTGCATCAAAAAGGGAGAATGCACAACAGTCCATAAACACCATTCTTTTTGAAACAACTCATTCTAGTTCTGCTCATTCTGTTAACAAGAAGAAAGTACCTAACACTGCTTGGGTTTCTAAACACACTTAATCCTCATTGTGTGTAGGAAAAAGAGAAAAAAGTCATATGGATCATAAACAGTGGATGCTCAAGACATATGACAGGTGATATGGCTCTGCTATCATAATTTGAGGTGAAGACTGGCCCATTAGTGACTTTTAGAGATAACAACAAAGGTTTCACAATGGGATATAGTAAATTGATTTCTAGAAATATTGTCATTGAAGATGTAGCACTGATAGTTGGTCTTGAAGTGAATCTCCTTAGTGTTAGTCAATTTGCAGACAAAAAATTTAAGGTAATATTTGATAAAGGAGAATGCATTTTTATCAGTAAAAAGACTGGTGTAGTTGCTATGAAAGGAGTAAGGAAGGGAAACTTATTTATTACAGATTAGACTCAGCAAGTGAGGATGGAATTTGTGGCTTTTATACCAAGGCTTCTGTAGAGCAAAGCAAGCTATGGCATAAGAAGCCATCTCACTTGAATTTCAAGGCAATCGATACTCTAGTCAAAAAGGAGCTAGTGAGAGACATGCCTAACCTGGAGTTTGTCAAGATGAAGTCTGTGATGCTTGTCAAAAGGGAAAAATGAAAATATCAAGTCGCAAGAGTAAAACTGTGAATTCTATAAGTGCATATTTGTAACTTATTTACATGGATTTGTTTGGACCAGTTAATGTCCTATCATATTCAAGAAAGAGATATGCACTTGTGATGGTGGATGACTACTCAATATATACATGGGCAGAATTTATGCATTCTAAAGATGAGACTCCACACATCATAATTGAACACATCAAGAAGATTGAAAAGCAGGCTGAATATCAGAATTGTGTGAAAAGATTGAGAAGTGATAATGGAACAGAATTCAGGAATGCAACCTTAACTGAATTCTGCAAAGACAAGGGCAATGTTCAAGAATTCTCAGATGCTAGAACACCTCAGCAAAATGGGGTAATTGAGAGAAAGAATAGAACACTAGTAGAGCCTGCTAGAACAATGCTGTAAGATGCAAAGTTGCCAACACGTTTTTGGGAAGAAGCTGTGAACAGTACATGCTACACTCAAAACATATATCTCATTAATAAGAATCTTGGCAAGTCACCCTACTCAATCTTGTCTAAAAGAAAGCCTATTGTGAAGCATCTTCTTTTATTTGGAAGCAAGTGTTATATTTTGAAGGACAACTCTGAATATGTGGAAAATTTGACTCTAAAGTTTTTGAAGCAATTTTTCTAGGATATTCATTGGAGAGAACTGCATACAAAGTCTATGTGATAGAATAGAAGAAAATTATGGAAAATACAGATGTTACTTTTGATGATGACAAATGTCTAGGCTTGGAATGCCTGGGTGAAAATGAAACCGAGACCCTACAATTTGAAAATCTCAAAATTGATAGTGATTCTGAAGATGAAGCTGAAGTCAAGACAAATCACATAATTGATGAAGAGTCTACTAATCAAGTGAATTATGAGAACGGAAGCTCATCTCAAACACCTAAATTTGATAGCACAAACTCAAGGGGAGAAAGAGGAGAAAATTTTGGAAGTCATACCAATGGTGAAGAAGCAGAAAACATAGGTCAGCAAACTCACACAAGGAAATGGGATAGGAGTCACAGTGTAGATGTAATTATTGGTGATCCCAATGCTGGAGTGAGGACTAGAAGTGCAACTATAAATGAATGTCTTCATGCATGTTTTCTAGTCTCAAATTGAGCGTAATCAAAATGAGGAAGCCCTACTTGATCCTGATTGGATATCTGCTATGCAAGAAGAGCTAAATCAGTTTGAAAGGAACACAGTTTAGAAATTGGTTCCTGCACCAAAGAACAGAAGTATTATTGGAACAAAGTGGGTGTTCAGGAACAAAATGGATGAAAATGGAATTGTCACCAGAAACAAAGCAAGGTTGGTTGCAAAAGGCTACTCACAAGAGGAAGGAATTGACTATGATGAGACATTTGCTCCCGTTGCAAGACTTGAAGCAATAAGGATCTTTCTTGCATTTGCTGCACACTCCAATTTCAAGGTATATCAAACGGATGTGAAGAGTGCTTTCCTCAATGGTGAGTTGGAAGAAGAAGTTTTTGTGCAACAGCCACCTGGCTTTGAAGATCCAGAATTTCCAAATTTTGTATACAAGTTATTAAAAGCTCTCTATGGACTAAAACAAGCACCTAGAGCTTGGTATGACACACTGTCAGAATTTTTGATTAAGCATGGATTTACTAGAGGAACAATAGACAAGACCCTCTTCTACAAGAAGCATGGTGATGATATGATCCTAGTTCAGATTTATGTGGATGATATTATCTTTGGATCTACAAATGAAAAGATTTATCATAGATCCCCTAAGCTTATGCAGAGTGAATATGAAATGAGTATGATGGGGGAATTAAGTTACTTTCTTGGACTTCAAGTCAGTCAAAGAAGTGATGGAATCTTCATCAGCCAAACTAAGTATGTCAAATATTTATTGAAAACGTTTGGTATGGTTGATTGTTCATCTGCATCTACACCTATGTCTACAACTACAAAGTTGGATGAAGATAAAAAGGGCAAAAGTGTAAATATCTCAAGCTATAGAGGAGTGATTGGATCTTTGTTGTACTTAACTGCAAGTAGACCATACATCATGTTTGTTACATGTCTGTGTGCAAGATTTCAAGCCAATCCAAGGGAATCACATTTGTTGGCTGTGAAGAAGATTTTCAGATACTTAAAGAGGACTCCAAACTTGGGATTATGGTATCTTAAGGGAACAGGTTTTGAAGCTGTTGGATACACAGATGCAGATTTTCCTGGATGCAGGGTTGACAGAAAGAGCACTAGTGGAAGCTGCCAGTTTCTTGGACAAAGACTTGTATACTGGTATATCAATAAACAACAATATGTGTCAACTTCCATAATTGAGGCTGAATACATAGCTGCTGGAAGTTGTTGTGCTCAAGTGCTTTGGATTAGAAATCAGCTAATGGACTATGACCTAGTGTTAGACAAAATTCTAATTATGTGTGACAATACTAGTGCTATATCTATTGTGGCTAATCCAGTTAATCATTCTAGAACAAAGCACATTGATGTAAGGTACCACTTTATTGGAGAACATCCTACAAATGGTACCATTGAGCTAATTTTTCTTCCAACAGAAAAACAATTAGCTGATATTTTTACTAAACCTTTGGATGAAGCAAATTTCACTAGACTTGTAGGTGAAATTGGAATGTTAAATTCTTCATCCTAAGGCAAGAACTCAGCTAATATTTTGTAGCAGATTAATTTCTAGTAAATCAAAATTAATTAGATTTATTTAGAAACTAACTGGAATATGAATTATAAATATTTCAAGAATCTCTGCACATTTATTTTTCAAAATTCAAAATTTAGCTTGAAAATTTTCAATTCTAAGAAAACTGTCTATATGTTGATTTGCATTTTCAATATGCAAAATTAGCATAAGGCGAAATCAAAGTGATCAAAAGTATATAGAGAACTGAGTTCTCGATAAGTCAAGTCATTTTAAGACTTCTCGAGTGATTTCTCGACAAGCCAATTTTCTGACTTCTCGATAAGCTTTATTATGACTTATCGATAAGTCATTGTAGAGTTCTCTATAAATGTTAACTCACAGAGTTCTCTACAAGTATAAATTTTAGACTTATAAATAACTCAGAACTGAGATAATTTAATTTAATAAATTATTTTGGTAAAATAATTATGATAAAATTATTCTGATTTTATTTTGATTCATTTAAATAAAAATTGGAAACAATTCAGTCCATTTAGGACAAACTGGGTATTTATTTGACATCTCGATAAGTCTTTTTCTAGTTCTCGATAAGAATCTGGAAAATGATATATCGATATGTATCTATTCTCTTAATACGACTTCTCGATAAACAAATTCCAAACGTTCATCTTTTAGTTCTCGTTAAGTCATTTACCTTTTACTATAAATACCCAGACATCTCGACATACACATCCTTACGCCTTCGAGAACTCCAAGTGAACTAATTTTCAAATCCAAACCGATTTCTCTCTCTTTTCAAGCTCTTTCTCTCTCATTTTACTTACCCATTATTTCTTACTCAACAACAATGGCACTCAACAATGTTAGAGTTGATATCCCCAAGAATGGAACTAACTACCTTGATTTCACTGATGCTAACCTGGCCCCTGATTCTTTTAAGGGTTTGTTAAGTTTTTGTCTGAATCATATCTTGCAGGTGCTTTAACTGCTAACCCAATCTTGTACCTGGATTACCTGTATGAGTTATGGACAACAGCTGTAGTAAGGACAGATATGCATGACAACTCTGTATCTATGGTGGTGACTTGCTCAATTGGAGGCCAACAAATAGAGTTCAATGAGCTAGATGAAAATGCAGCTTTGGGTCTTCCAACTAAAAATCTGGTGGAGGTACCAACACAGGATGAGCTAACTGAGTTCATGGATTTTATAAACTATGGTGGAAGAATCAACCTAGTAAGTCTGAACATAACAAACCTGAGGAAGGAATGGTCTTTCTTGTTTGACTCTATAGTGAGGTCCTTCACCTGCAGAAAGACAGGATATGATAACATATCAAGTGTGGTGCAGAAGCTGGTGTTCTCCATACTCCACAACAGACTCTTGAATGTTCATTTATTGATCCTGGAAGAACTTGCCAACAGGCTCACAATTCCCCTAGCTGCAAGAGGTAAGGAAATCTTCTTTCCTAGGTTTATCATGTCTACTTTAAATCATAAAATTTCAGACATTCATTTACTTAATGGTATAGATAATATAAAAATAGGCAATTGTAAGCAAGTGTCCAAAATTATATTTGGCTCACTTACTACAAAGAATAAGGTAAGCGTGAGTCTTAAAATAACTCCATTTATGATGGAGAGGTTTAAGACTTACCCTTATCCTATGCCTGATATGAGAAATAATGTTAACTCTAGTACAGCTATGGCTCATGTCTCTGTGGAAGTACAAACACAGGATAACCAACATAGTCCTTCCCAAGCTGAGACCACTTCTTATATACCACTAGAAACTAGGAAACCAACCACTTCATCCTCTCAAAAGGGTGAAGTGAGTAAAAAGAAGAGAAAGCAGGCAAACCTGACAATCATAAATGAGAGTGGTGAGGAATAGACAGAAACTGGGTCACCCTTGGTCAAAAAGACAAAGAAGGCTAAACAATTTGAATTGACCATTCAAGCCACCTCTGCATCCTCTCAAAAGGATGTAGTTATAAAACAGGGACAAAAACAGAATCTAGGGGCATCCTCGCAACAAGGTGTCTCTATTGAAAAGAGCACTCTCCCTAGTGCACTCTGTAATGAGTCTACACAAACACTTGAAGCAATTCAAATGTATAGAAGGAGGAATAAGGACACACACAAGGATAGTACATCCCTTGAAGCTCCCTCATCTATTCAGGGGGAGCTGCCAATACTCAACACTGATATTCAACATCTTATATCTCAAATTTCTTCTTCCTACAATGAGACTTTTGATTCTGGTTCTCAAGAGTTTCCAACCTCAAGTGACATGGTTCTAGAAACCATGATCACCACCCAGGAATCACATCTAGTTGGTGAGAGGCTACATGCTGGAGTAGACCTTGATGACACCAACAAAAACACAGGGGTTTCATCGGTCTTTACTGAAGACCCAGTGATAGACACAAATGCACCTTCATGTGCAAATCAACCTTCACATGTTGTTAGGTTTGAAGGTAGTACTTCTGAAGGGGAGCTATCTAAATCCTCTCCAATTTAACTGGAGGTTCCTGTTGTAGGAACAACTCCCCTCACAACCCTAGCTGAAATTGCACTAACAATTGAAGCTAGGAGTTCAATTTCCAATGATCCTGCTATAGGGGAGGAAAGTTTAGCACATTTAAGTGCAAGCTCACTACAAAATGAGCAAGAATTTGATGCTAGAGTACATGACAGTAACCTAGCTAACTCCCCACCAATTCAAAAGGAGGTTCCCACCATCAGTGAGGAACAACAAACTGTCAAAACCACATAGCAATCTGTGAGTTAAACTGTGACCTTAGTCACAGGTGGTTCTAACCCATCAGATCAACCTTCTACTTCTCAACTACAACAACCACACATCATCTCCCAACGGCTACAAGCAGCTGAAACTCAACCAACAACTACAGATGATCTCCTTGTTGATCAAATTTCTGGACTAGCCAACATCTCACAACATCTTCTTACCTCTGATATGAGCAACCAAGACTATCAAGCTATTCTGCTCACCTATAATGAAGAATTTGAAAAGCAGAAGCAGAAAATAGTTAATGAAGCTGAGCAAGATGGAAATGTAGATGTTTGGTTGTCTAAGGACTTTTCTTTGGAGATGGATCAGGTCTTGGCTAGGTTTTAAGATGAATATGTAATCATACAGGGAAGCAATGCCAAGGTCCTGACTCCACAAGATGTCTATGATACAATCAATGAAGTGTACAAAGCTCAACTAAAAGCTTTTCACCTGTTTGGTAAAGATCTAGAACTAAAGTTGATTGGTCATGAAGACAAGATCAGGAAGCTCGTGAGAGAGAAGATGGATGAGATTATAACTTCTCAAGTCAAGATTAGTTCAAAATTTTAACATTTTGTTGACCAAATGGCAAGATTTGATCTGACTTCTGTGGAAAGGATGTCAAAAATCTCAGACAGTCTTTCATAGCTTTGCATGAGGTGATTCAACAACAAATTACAAGTTCAAATCACACAAAGCTCAAGTTAAACCAGCTTCATCAAAGTAGATATGAGCCTTCTGCACTTCTCATGGAAGGAATAAAGGAAGTTGTGGAAGCAACCTTTGGGTCCTCAGTGCCTTCAAGCTCTCCACAACCCACTTATACATCCACAAATTTACAAATTCAAGCTCTTTAAGAACAAGTTTCAACTTTGCAGTCTTTCAACGACTCACTCACAGCTCAAGTGCAAGCTCTCACTACTCTAGTGCAGAGTCAACAGGCAGATATATAGACCTTGGTGGACTCCCACAAACATTTACAAATGCAAAATTTTGTGGCTTTGGGAGCTATCATGGGCAAGCTCAACATTTCATTGCCTGCACTTTCTGAGACCGTGAGGCCAGAAATACCAACTCCCCTACTCATGCCTGTTCCCAAGACTAAGGGGGAGATAGAAGCTAGGATTCAACAATCCAGGGATGCTGGTAAATCTAAGGAGATTAGCAAGTTGACATCATCTACTCAAGTTGGTCAAAGCTCTTCAAAAGCTCAATTATCTAAAGAGGTTGGGAAGGACAGACTTCTAAAAGCTTCAAAAGGACCCTATCAAGATCAAGAATTCAATGAACTTCTGTTAGTTTTAAGGGTGTCTTTCCAGAACAACTACATCACTTTCAAAAGAGCATTGGTCAATAATATTAACTTTGTTAGAGTGGCGATTGTCAAAGTTAATAACTTTTTGGAGAAGAGGATTGTGGCTAATGTGAATGATAGTGGACTGTACAGATGTCTACAGGTGTCCCTCTCAACTATTCAAAAATAGAGAGGATCTGAGCTGGATGTAGTGATTGATATAGTACATACAGTCATTCCAGAGGACACACAATTTCTATATGAATTCAAGAAGGCTCAGATAGATGCTTTTTCTAAAAGATGCAAAATCTTCAATATTCCGAAGAACTGTGTAAGAGGAAATATGAGGCTGATCATGACTCTTCAATCTGATCTGAAATGCAAAAAGCATAAGAAAACTAAAGATGAAGAATTGATCAGAATCCTTGAAAGGTACCTTGTGAATGCTGATACCATGTTGCCAAACCTACAATACAACTTAAAGGATGACAAGGATGATGATGAGCGGAAGCAAGATGACAAACCACCTTCTGGATCAAATCCAAGTTAATCCTCTAGAGCAACCGATAGGAAAGAGAAGAAGCAGAATGAGAAAAAGAGAGATGATAAGAAAAGAGGAGAAGAGAAAAGAAGAAAGAAGAAGGAAGATGGCTCAGAACCACAATAACAAACCCTAAAAATCCAAATCAATCAAGCTCAACCCTCTAAGCCAACAAGTTTAGATACTAAACCACCTCAAACCTGAAAGCCTAAATTCTTGTACAAACAAACTGCTAACACTTTACTGAAAATACCAATCACCTCAAGCCAAACATCTCTAAAGAAAATCTCAAACCTACCTTTGGTTAAGCCACCAACCAAACTTCATTAAAAATATGTTGGGAGAAAACCAAAGAAATTACTAGTAACTGAGAGGGACATCTAGAACTGTTTTATTCAAAGTAATTTTCTACCTCTAAATTGGTGCATCTCAGATGAAGACTACTTTCAACAATTAGCTGAAGAAATGGTCAGAGTTTGGGTTGTAACACTAATGGAAGTAAGAATCTACTATCATGATGGATCCTTCACATTTCTTCGCAGAAACTTAATGGATACATTTTCACCCACAGAAATCAAAAGGGTGATAAGCTTACTAAAGGACAAGGATTCTGCAACTAAGGCATGGATATCTGTTTTAGTTGAATGGCTGGTAGAAGGGGAAGAAAGAAGAGCAAGAGAAAAGGCTGCAAGTGAGGAGAGGAAAAGGAAGTATATATGAGGAGATAAACATGTTTATACAAAAATCTGAAGATCTCAAGGCAAAGGGGATGAGCAAAATTACCAAGGATGGACAATTTCTAAACATCAAAGTTGACAGATTCTCAAGAATTAGGGTTGGTTTCTTGTACAATTATTCATTAGCATACAAACTCAAACTTGTAGAAGCTTTAAGAGGCACATCAATAATAGAAGAACTGGAACTACTTGTAGAGTTAAAGGACCTCATTAGAAAAGAAACAGGAGGTGAGATATTTGTTTGATGTATGTACATGTCAAACTCAAGGAATCACCTATTGTATAAAAGTTGTATTTCTGTTAATTTTCTATGTAAAGTTTTATGTTCATTGTAGCTTGGGGTTAGTCTTGTTACCAGGCATGAATTTGTGATAAGAAATATTCTCACAAATTGAGGGATATTGTTGTACAAGACATGCCTCTACCATAACAAGACTAAGTCAAAATTGACAGCCCTAAGTAAGTTGTATGATAATCTAAGTTTGTATTTTGTATTGTATTACTTAAGTCTGTAAAAGTGTAAATAGATTAAACTGGAGTATTTTTCTGTAAACAGTCTCAAGCCTAAGAATAAACTATGGAAGAAGATCATGAAGATCATGCCTCAGAGACAATGTGAAGAAGCTTGGAGTTGAATAAATCTTTTTTAAGAAAAACATTCTAAGTCAAGAAATCTACAAGTCACAGATTAATTCTTATAGAGAAGTCACTCGAGAACTCCAGAATGACTTATCGACAAGTCAAATGAAGACATGAAGATTGGAGATATCTCAATGTAAAACTCAAAGTACAAAGTGCAGACTAGTTAAATATCCAAGATTATCAATCAACAGACAAATCAATCACTGATTTGAAAAGTCTACAAAAGCAGCTTGAAGAGTATAAAATCAAAGGCCAAGATTAACTTATAAAGTAAAGTCACAGACATGCACGATTTGCAAAGATACACTAAGCCAAAAATAGAAAGTTTTAGTTAACTTAAAGTAGGGTTTAGTACATGTTATTGCATGTTGTGTAAAACCAGTTTTATTGTTTTATAAAGTAAACACTGGATGATTTGTTTTAGTTGTAACAAATAAATCTAAAATTCTTGTAACTCTCTCAAGAAAGAAGATGAGTTCTTTATCAACAAAGAACCCAGAAATTTATAGCAAGACTTACTTAATTTTAATATAAAATAAAGTGAGTTTTGAAGATAGTGTGTTCATGTGCATATTTTATTATTTCTGTTAAAACATATTATCTCTACAAATTAGACTACTTTGTTCACCACTTCCATAATAGTTTAAAAAGCTTGAAAATAATCCAAAACACATTCACCCCCTCTGTGTTGTATTCATTATTTAACATCCACTATCCATTATCCAGTTAGTTGTGGACGAATGTAAACATATTTTACCTGCAACATGTGTAGATTTTAAATGAGAAGCATCTTCACTTTTCTTATCCTTTCCCAGAAGTTGAATTAGTTGTGAGTCTTGAGATGGAGTAAGAGTCAAACTCATATTATTAACATTGCTTGTGACTACAGAAAGCTCATTATCTCCATATGCATTGGCAGCAGTTCTCTTTTCTCTGTCAAATTAGAAATGAGGTGGATATCCATGTATCTTATATCATCTTTGAATACTATGTCCTGTCACTTTACAATAATCACAAAAATGTGTGTTATTTCTAGGCTTAGTATCATTCTGATTGAAACCTTGCTTACTATATCTTTATCTATCCTGAAACCTTCTTCTGTTATTATTCACAACAAATGCCATAGCATCTTTACCAATTGGAGTCCCTTGATATAATTTCTTATGATTCTCTTCCTGGAACTGGAGTCTGTAAGCATGAGATATGGAGGGCAATGGACTCATTATCAATATGCTCCCCCTTATTATTCCAAATCCATCATTTAGCTTCATCAAAAACTCAACCAATCTTCTTCTTGAGATTTAACCTATTTTTCCCTTATGGTGCAAGTATAGTGAGTACAAGTACAAGTTGGAAGAGGATTTACACCATCAAGCTAATCCCAAATCATCTTCATTTTTGTGTAGTAAGTAGAAATGATATATTGTCCTTGTTTCATTTCATACAAATCTTCTTGTAATGAAAAGTGTACCTGAAGACTGTCCATATCTCTCCTCAAGATTTAGCCATATATCTCGAGTTGTACCAAAATACAACACACTCCTTGCTATGTCCTCATCAAGAACTCCTAAAATCCATGAAATCATCATATTGTTGCACCTATCCCAAGCCTTATAGATGTCATAGGTCATATTCGGTTTATCAATTGTGCCATCAACAAATCCAGTTTTATTCTTTGTTGTTAAACTTATTAACATTGATCGTTTCCAATTTCCATAGTTTAATCCATCAAACTTTAATGACACAAGTTTCATACCGGGATTAACTGAAAGATGTATATAGTAAGGTGACACGGGATCTTGTGAAGGTTCTGTAGTATTGCTATTGGTTTCGTTATTCGATGTTGTCGCCATTTCATAAACAATTCTAAATTATCAAAAAATCAATGAAGAATCTGATGTCTAACAAACTTAACACTAACAAGTTTAGATCTATCAATCGATAAGAATCCACAGATTTAGATTTTAAATCATTCAGAATCGAGAGAGTTTAACAATGAAAATGTCACAAGAAATCAACAATCAATAGAGATCGAAACAAGTAGTAGATTAGAAACACCTAACCGATTTGAAAAAAATCGATGATTCATATATTGTTGAATACTGACCAGCTTCAATTATTCAGCATCAATTGACAAAGATGAAGACTCTATCACAGATCAACGAAGAAGATGAACTCGCAGAAATGTAACCTTGTGCTTAGATACCATATTGCAAATGTAGATTATGCGAAATGTAAAGTAAAAGATGAAGAATTACCGATATTAAACCATGACTTTATGTATCTGATACTAGTTACAATCTACAACCTATCTACTGATTGTTTACATGATGATAAAGAACACACATTAGTGTATGTTATTAGAGATCATTATGTTGGGATTATTAATCTAAGCAAGTTACTATCTTTTCATCTAATAAATCTAGATGGCAATGTAATATTTGCTTCTAGAATTAGTCGTAGATTGTTTCCATTAATTTAGGAGAGTCAGTGTGTGATTGAAATTATGGAGAGATTGTAGGAGAAACTCTAGGGTGAGTTGTTTGGAAATTTCTATCTTATTTATATTCTTGTATTCGTTTTCTATGAATTACCAGTTGGAATAATATCAATCAGTTTTTCTTTGCTTTATTCTTGTTCTTGACGTGTGTATACAGTATAGGGCATGTGCTGATTCCATCATTTGGTATCAGAGCTCATATACCATTGTATGCTAAAGTACATACCAAAACAAAGCATGATGGAGACATGAAAAAACAAAGAGGGCTCAGTAGGGTTAAGCTATCCATTGCTGGCCAAAAGTAACTATACAGCCTGATCCTTAAAGATGAATGTATATATGCAAGCACATGGTATCTGGGAAGCAATTGAGTCCACAGGCACGACGGCGATTGAGGATAAAGTGGAAAAGATGGTGTTGGATGCTATATACCAACGTGTCCCTGAGGACGTTCTGTTGTCAATAGCCAAAAAAACAAATGCTAAGGAGGCGTGGGAGGCTGTGAAGACGATGTATTTAGGAGCTGATAGAGTGAAAATGGCAAAAATACAAACGTTAAAGGCTGAGTTCGAGTTCTTATGTATGAAGGACACGGATCTGATTGATAATTTCTATATGAAATTGAATGTGTTGACGGAGGAATTTGGTATCAACAAAGTTTGAGGTTCGTCGCCGAAATCAAGGTCTACGATGGTGGTTCTTCGCCTGAAAAGTGAGCGGAGTGTGGTGGTTGTGATAAATTGGGGGTTGAGAGTGCTTAGGGTTTGTGGTGGCTACTTATGGCTCTCGCTTTCGACCCCTCACAATTTTCCTACGTATCCCTATTTATAGGGAATCAAGCCCACATAGTTCTTGGGGAACAAGAAATCTAATGGGCTTAGACTTCTTATTCCCAGGCCCGGTCCAGAATCCATCTTCCGCTAGCTTTAGGAATGTCCAACTATGAGGCCCAACCGCGAAGGCCCAAGGCTCATTTGTAATCGTAGGACTTCACGAATAATGCATCTCCCTGCGCAAGGATAACATTCCGCTACAGCTATCTCCCTTGAATTACGCACACAGGTATAGCCACGGTACACCCCAAATATCAGACGCGTCCCTGTCCCCCGAATGAGGATAACCCACCAGATAGCAGGACAGGTGATCCCAAGCTCTTGGGTGCAAAGTGCAGGATGACTCCAAAGTTCTCCAACGAGGACACCCGTTGAATACAAGAACAGAGTTCCCAAAGGACACACCAAAGTTAACCCCGCATCCCGAACGAGGACACCCGTTGAATACAGGAGGAGGCCTTCAATCATCAGGCATACCCCTGGAGGCCTTCAAGCTTTTCACGGACATCCTCCTCCTTGACCGTCTCAAGGAGGGAATTCTTCAAAGAGTACTTTTGATCATGCATTCTTCACACATAGGACGCGTCCTGAACGATTGGGCGCGTCCTGACGCTACGAACTCCACATATTGTTATATCTTTCAAGTATCTCTATTTGCTTTGTCTTGAATGAGAACAAGCTCAACCATCCCAAAGTATGCCATCCCAAAGTATGCATCTCCAGGAGGCAGGACGCGTCATCCCCTTGTAAAATACACATATTCTCCTTGCATGGCAACCTTATTACCTGTACAGCTCATCCCATTATTTTTACTTATCAGGGCGCATCCTGCGCCTTGGGCGCGTCCTGCGCCTTGGGCGCGTCCTCCTCCTTTCAATATCTTCCTCCTCATCTCTTTACATGACAACCCAAAATACAGCCTACACAATCATGGACACATCCTACATATACAGGGCGCGTCTTCACTTCATACAATGTAGACCAAAACCTAATTATTCATCTTCTTGCCCCAATTCAATTCCAATTGACCCGTATTTGACCCGAGATGATCCAATACCAAATTTTGGCTATAACAGAATGTTCTGGTCACCAATATGCGAGCACTTGGAGAAATAGTGGATGAAGCATATGTGGTGAAGAAATTACACAGAGCTGTCCCAACCAAGTTTTTGCAAATAATATCAATGATAGAATAATTTGGGAATCTGGAGACCATGATAATTGAGGAAACCGTGGGCTCTTTGAAGGCACACGAGGAACGTCTACGTGGACAAAGTGAGACTGGTGGCGGTGGCGGTAGTGGACAACTTCTACTAACCGAGGAGTGGAAAAAACGGGAAAACACTGAAGGCAAGCTTCTCCTTACAAATGAGGAATGGCTGAGAAGGAAGAATAAAAGCGAGATGAACAATTTTCAGAACAACACAGGTGGACGTGGGGGAGGAGATAGAAGCACAATCAAATGTTTTAACTATGGTGTGTATGGCCACTATGCGGCAGAGTGTCATAAACCACGTCGCGAAAGAAATATAGAAGAAAGAGCGGGGACTGAGGTAAATTTAACTCGTATTCACGATGATGAACCAACCTTGTTAATGATAGAATGCAATGGCGAAGAAATAAAAGCCATGTTGCTGTTGAATGAGACCGGAGTACAACCACGATGATTAAACAAAGATAATGACAAAAATTGGGCGTCCAATGTATGGTATTTAGACAACGGAGCATCGAATCATATGACAGGTGCCAGGTCAAAATTTAAAAGCTTAGATGAAAGTGTGACATGACAGGTCCGATTTGGTGATGGTTCTAAGGTTGGCATAAAGGGAAAAGGGACAATTAGATTTAGATGCAAAAATGGTGAATAACTGAGCATTCATGAGGTCTACTTTGTACCAAGTCTGTGCAACAACATAATATCGTTGGGTTAGTTATTTGAGAACGGGAATGAAGTCACACTTAGAGGCATACATTTGTGGGTGTATGACAATCAAAGATGGTTAGTCATGAAGGTAAAACGCTCTGAAAACAGGCTATACAAAATTGTTCTGGAAAGTCTTGAACCAACATGTTTACTGATTAATGGGGAAGAGATGAACTGGCTGTGGCACTCTAGGTTTGTCCATGTCAACTTTTAGACGATGAAATTAATGTCAACACAAAACATGGCATATGGCATACCCAAGTTCTCTCAGCCAAAGACGGTGTGTGAAGGATGCTTGATGTCGAAGCAAACTCGAAACCCATTTCCACACAAGACTGAATATCGAGCCAAGCAAGCGTTGAAATTAGTACATGGTGACATCTGCGGACCTATTTCGCCAGAGACAACACAACAGGCAATAGGTACTTTCTCCTCTTAGTCGATGATTTTACTCGTTTCATGTGGGTTTTCATGTTGAACAGGAAAAATGAGGCTTTGAATGCTTTCCAAAAATTTAGTGTCATGGTTGAAAATGAGTCAGGAGAAAGGATTAGAGTACTTCGTATAGACAAATGTGGGGAGTTTAATTCAAATTTTTTTTCGGAATATTGTGAAATGGCTGGGATTGAGAGACACCTTACAACACCTTATAGTCCTCAACAAAACGGAATGGTTGAACGTCGTAACAGGACATTTGTGGTCAAGACTCGAAGTTTTCTGAAAACAATGAACATGCCTTCAACATTCTGGGGAGAAGCTGTACGTCATAGTGTGTACATTCTTAATCGATTGCCAACTAGGGCATTATCAAAAGTGACGCCGTACCAGGCATGATAAAATAGAAAATCAGATTTGGGACATGCCAGGGTCTTCGGTTGCGTGGGACACATGAAATTACCTAGTGTGCATGCAACCAAACTTAGTGATCGTAGCAAGTTGGTAGTTAATCTCGGGAGAGAAGGAGGGACAAAAGCATATAGACTGTATGACCCAGTCACTGGTTCCATGCATGTCAGTCGTGATGTTGTTTTCGAAGAAAAAAGGGCCTGGACATGGAATGATGAACAGAAATCAGGGGATGGAGGACCAGAACATGGTACGTTTGTCTTGGTGGGAACTGAGCATAATGGGGACAATGAATATCAAAGTGAAGAGGAACCAACAACTCCTAGCATGACTATAGAAGGCGACACTATTGGAACAGAGTATTCAGAAATGGGAGAAAGTAACACACGAAGCAGTACAGAGAATCTGTCCTTGAGTAATAATAGTGGTGGTGATCAATCAGCAAGCAGCAACACATCGAGCAGCAGTAGCAATGAGGCTCGAAACTTTCATTTACTTAGAGATATTTATAATGAAACAGAAGAAGTGGAAGCTGAAAACGAGATGCTATTGCTGGGAATAGAAGAACCCAATACCTATAATGAAGCAGCTACTGAAAAGGCATGAGAACAAGCCATGAATAGCGAGATTGAAGCCATTGAGAAAAATAATACGCGGGTCTTGGTGGAGTTGCCACCTGGGAAGAAGGCTGTAGATTTAAAGTGGGTGTTTAAGCTGGAAAAGGGACATAAATGGGGAAGTAATCAAACACAAGGCTAGGTTAGTCATGAAGGGTTACGTACAAAAATAAGGTGTGGATTTTGATGAGGTGTTCGCACCAGTGACAAGACTCAAGACTGTGAGACTGTTATTGGCACTTGCGGCAAAAAATGGGTGGCAGGTGCATCACTTGGACGTTAAGTCCGCGTTCCTGAATGGGGAACTACAGGAAATTGTCTATGTAAGCTAGCCAGAGGGTTTTGTGAAGAAGAATAAGGAGCAAATGGTGTACAGGTTGATAAAATCTCTGTATGGATTATGCCAGGCTCCTCGAGCTTGGTGCATATGCCCGTCTCAGTAAGTACCTCGAAAGGTTAGGGTTTACCAAATGCCCATACGAGCATGCTGTGTATACAATAAGAGGGGGGGAGACTGAAAACCTGATTATTGGAGTTCACGTGGATGATATTCTTATCACAGGTACAAGCCTTTCCACCATTACAAAGTTCAAACAATAAATGGCTACATAATTTGATATGACTGATCTCGGAAAATTATCACACTACTTGGGTATTGAGGTGAAGCAAGAACGAGACAATATCGAACTTAGGCAGACTGCATATGCTAAAAGTTTACTTGAAAAGGCCGGGCTATCTGATTGTAACTCGGCAAAATACCCAATGGAGGTTAAAATGCACATTGAAAAGGATGAGAAGGGTAAAGCAGCGGATTCAACGAGATTTAAGAGCTTAGTGGGGGGCTTGAGGTATCTAGTTCACACACGTCCCGACATTGCCTTCGCAGTAGGAATTGTGAGCAGATTTATGGAACGACCTACAGTGTTGCACCTTAATGCTGTCAAGCATATATTTCGATATATAAAAGGGACTTTGGAGCTCGGTTTGGTTTACACAAAAGGCACTGGAAACTACATCCTTAGTGGATACTCGGATAGTGACTTGGCGGGCAATGTAGAAGACAGGAGAAGCACAGGTGGAGTGGCGTTTTACTTGGATGAAAGTCTTGTTACTTGGGTTTCACAAAAAGAGCGATGTGTTGCATTGTCGTCATGCGTAGCGGAATTCATGGCAGCAACAACGGCTGCTTGTCAAGGAATTTGGTTGAGAAACCTGTTAGGACAGATTATGGATGGAAAGCTAGGTCCCGTGATTATATCAGTGGATAACAAGTCAGCTATAGACCTCGCCAAAAACCCTGTCTTTCACGGAAGAAGCAAGCCCATAGACATACAATATCAGTTTATTCGTGAGTGTGTAGAGCGAGGGGAGATTGTTGTTAAACACATTAGAACTGATATGCAAAGGGATGATATTTTAACAAAGGCAATGACCACAATCATGTTCGAATGAATGAGGGCGCTGTTGGGTTTGAAGCATCTGCAGAAGTGAACTTGCTCAGATTAAGGGGAAAATGTTGGGATTATTAATCTAAGCAAGTTACTATCTTTTCATCTAATAAATCTAGATGGCAATGTAATATTTGCTTCTAGAATTAGTCGTAGTTTGTTTCCATTAATTTAGGAGAGTCAGCGTGTGATTTGCATTACGGAAGAGATTGTATTCTAGGGTCAGTTGTTTGGAAGTTTCTATTTTATTTATATTCTTGTATCTGTTTTCTATGAATTACCAGTTGGGGTAATATCATTCAGTTTTTCTTTGCTTTATTCTTGTTCTTGACGTGTGTATACATAGGGCCTGTGCTGATTCCATCATTTTCTAACTAACTATTATGCATCATCTATTTTCTGTTTATATAACCCTATGATCGGATGTTGGTATATTCCATTCTGTAACCAACTAATCATGAGCTGTCGGATCTGTGATATAAGATGCTGAGTCATCTCTTCTTGAGCTGGCATTCTGGCATTCTGACATTCTTCCTTTTATCATTGATCTCAATAACTGTGAACTTTAATTTCTCTGTATATACACAAATGCAGCCTGGTTAAGTTAGTCTGGTTTTTTATTTTCTTTGAATTTGTTATGTTTGCAGATCCTGGTAAGACAAAGGGTAAGGGTGGTCGTATGCCGGTATCAGGTGGTGAGGCAAACGAAAAAGAAAATATACTCCGCCGAGTTCCTCATGAAAAGCCACCATTTACTCTTGCAGACATCAAGAAGGCCATTCCATCCCATTGTTTTGAGCGTTCCCTCTTTCGCTCATTATCCTACCTAATGTATAGTTTGGCCGTTTGTTTCCTCCACTACGCAGCCACAAAATACATACCTGGACAAACATATGATCGACATGCTTCCCAATTTGACCCATACAGTCCTATTTACTGCGAACGTGAGCTAGTTCAAATCTTGTTGTCAGATATTGGTTTTCTAGCAGGTTGCTATTTGGTATACAGGGTAGCTTTAGTAAAAGGATTCACATGAGTGATGCTTGTATACGGAGCTCCTCTACACGTTGTGTAAATGGTTTTCTAGCTGATACTCATCATGTTCTTCACCATTTAATATCCAGCATCCCACATTATCATGCCAAGGAGGCAACTGAGGCGATCAAGCCTGTCCTGGGGGATTATTATCATTATGATCCAACTCCGTTTTACCTGGCAATGCCAAGAAGCCAGATAGATCCTGGTATGCAGTAGAGGATTCAGCTGACAGCTAATAGAATGCTAGGTTTTATACAACAATAAATACTAGGTTTAAGTCAAAGATTTGGAGTAGAAATTTGTACCATGAAAAATAAATTTAACAGTTACTAGACCTTTCTAATAATGTATGTGTGCAGTTTTAGCAGTCAGCTCCATCGCTAGTTTTGGGTAATCAAGAATATAAACGAGACGAAACTTATGATTAGTGCACAAGGTACTCATGCGTATTCATCAAAAAGAATTTCATCAGCTAAGCGACTATAATTTGCAGATAAGCACTTCTATAGTTTTTATGATTTACTCTTGCATATTCTGTTCATTTAAGTTTCCATTTGCTAAAGTTTTTCTCATGTCGAATGTTACAGTTCTAATTGTGAAGTTTAAACTTTCTTTGAACTATATTCATATTGAGGGACGGAGCCAGAATCGTTGGCCTAAATTTTTTTCCAAATAACTAATATATATATCTAATTTAATATATATTAAATAAATTAATAAATATTATTTTTAAAATTTTAATATATAAAATATACCTGAATTCATGTATCTAAATTCGTAATTATTGTAAATATCACTAATATTAGTACTAAATTCATAAAATTTATATATTTTTGAGGGGGCGAACATTCAAAATAATTTTTTTTACTACTAAATATATAAATATGTAATTTTTTTTATAAATTTTAATAATAATTTGACGATTATATCAGATTTGGGGCCCGGGGGCCACCCCTGCCTCCATCCCTGTTCATATTAGTGTGCAATAAAGGAATGTAACAGTTTAAGCAAAGTGCACGTATAAAAAATCAAGAACAAGAAACATGTGAAAGTCATTTAAGTACCTTGTTAGATAACAAAAAACACTGATATTCACAAGATATTAGTTTGAAATTAAGTTTTCTTGAAGTGCAAATGGATTGATTAGAACAAGAAATTTCGCTCCAGCTCCATAATACACGCAAAATTACCAATGATATGCTCGAAGGACATTTCAACATAAGCAGTACCTATAGAATTAACACAATTATTAGTTGAGCACGGTTGGATAGCTCAAGTGGTAAAGGGCTTATCCTCTGTCGTCCCAGATCCTGGGTTCGATCCTGGCTCACCCCGAGAATTGTTGAGAACAGATACTCATTTGTAAGGCTATAAGCCAAAATTAGTCAAAAAAAAAACACAATTATTAGTTGAACGGCATGATCATTCCATAACCTAATTACATGATCAAAAAACATTACAACACTATAATATTATTAGCTGATCATCTGGTTAGAACTGAGCAACAGTACTAATAAGCAATTCTGACTAATGCAACACTATAATATTATTGGCAAGGTCACACGTTAATGCCATGTTTGTTTCATAATATTAAGCATTGATATAATTATAATTATATTCCAATCCTTTCGTTACTATATTCCAATCCCAAGTATTGTTAAATTATATTTCATTCTTACAATTAATCCTTCTAAACACTGCCAAAAAAAATAAATCCTTCTAAACAAATATATGGATGAGATTATTTAATCCATAAAACTAATTATAATAGAATTAGTTATCCCCGAATTAATATCCCTCTATTATAATTCCATTAAACAAACATGGCATTAAGCACTTCAGAACTTGCTTCCTTCCAAAAATTTTGCTTAAAACATTTTAAAAGCTGTAAAATCTTGACCTGGAATTAATAAAATTAACAGAAATACCTGCAGAGTAAACTGTTGTTACTAGGTCACTTACAGAATACAATGCCAATGCCATTAGTACACAATCTTTTTATGAACCGACTGAAAACAGATTTAGCAGCCTTGCATTGACTAAATTCGTAAATTTATAATAAGTAAATTTCGCTAACATAGTTTGATTATGTAGGCACATTGTATCAGAGTTCAGGTTTTTCTTGCAACTGGAGAAGGGGGGCCAGAGAGATATAATCTCAGTCACCTATAACTATCAAATTTCCATCACTTTCCGCCGTCCACTGTCATCATCCAATCACCAAAATTTTAGTAACCTTCTGAAATTTATTTTTAGGAAATCAAGTCATTAACACCAAGCAAACACAACATTATGGTAACTAAATGTTGTTCTTATTCTTTCGAAGAAAACATTGATGGGTATACCAGCAGCAAAAGCAAATAGAAATAGAAATCAATCTCTCTCTGTATATGTGTATATATATATATAAACAAACACAAAAGACAGGTTGAAACATTATCACAAAATCATATTTATCACAGTTATAAATATGATTTTGTGGCAATGTTTCAACCTCTCTTTTATGTATTTAATATATAATACGCGGCATATATTATTACAACCACCAAATTTGATATTTGGTTTCTTTAGTATGCTAATGTCAATACTGGCATGCAATCTAATTCATATCGTCTGCTGTCGATGGAGAAGACTTGCAAGTTTAAATATAACTTACTTAGGAAAGGACAATGATCCAATTTTAATTATTTTTCTGAATAAAGGTGATCAAAATGGTCTCCCACCAGCATACCTTCCCACTTATTATACATGTTAACGAGGCTCACGTTAGTCAATATTGGCAGGCAACTACAATTTCACCACTACATCAGTTGCTTACACAGTATAGGTAGCCAACGAACTGCAGTTTCCTGTTCGCTGTTAAGTGGGAATGGGAGTCAAACAAACTAATTATTAGGATTTAGGCCCATAAGAAAATTGCCAGATCCATGAAAAACAACACTGATTCAAACCATTAATATCATCTGTCATTTGTTTATATGCATATATTCTGTAATCATATAATCATTTTGCTCTGACCAGCAATGTCATGTGTTTATATGAATATTATTTCACCAGCTTTTTGGTGTAAAAATGTTTACAACTCACCAAAATATTAGTTTTTAGTAATGAATTGTATTGTTTGAATAGACTTTAGGGCATTAATTATTTTTAATACCACTTTACTATTTAAATAAGATAGGGGTTTTTGAACTAAATGTTAGAGATTTCAAATATTATTATAATTTTTTTTTCAAATACTTTATAAATAATAACCTTAGTCAAAATAATATGGGGCCGGATTGAATTCACACTCGCCTACCAATTAAATTGTTACAAGTGTCATGCCAGGTTATTTGTAACTTTTTTGGACAAATTTTGGGTAGCATTACTGTTAAATATACAGAAATTAGGAAAATGAAATATTTATATATTTTCACAACTTTATTCAACCAGATAAAAATCCCATGCAACCTAGAATACAATTGAAAAAATTTGAGTTATTGTAATAAAATGTAAAATAATTTATTCTGGTTGCATGCCGTATTTTTGCAAAATGTAAAATCTCAAACAAACTTAAAATAATAAGAAGTATTTCATTTGAAGAATAAAAAGTATTTTTGATAATATATTTTAATTATTATTGTAAAAAGAGATATTAATATTAATACTATCTATTAAGGAATTTGATATTATTAAAATTAAAACATTTTGGCAGGAGGTCACACAGTCATGGGCTAATTAAAAATATTAATTTTATATTCAATGCATGTGCATGAATAAAGTATCAATTAATAATAATTATAATGTCAATTTATTTCCATGATAATATTAAATATTTAAATTTCAAATATTGTTTAAATAATAAAAACTTTAAAAAAATATACTAAATCGTGCATTATATAAATTTTAAAGTAGTAATATATACAATTTTAAATAATAAAATATTGAAAATAATTCAAATTAAGGAAAATGAGGTTGAGAGAAAGTTGCAACCAAGTTCATTTCACAAATTTCCCTGATTTTAAATAATTATTTTCAAATGACATACCTTTTAACCTCTCATATCAATTACTTATTCAAGCATATTGTTTTATCAAATTCATAATTTTAAAAATAATATTGACACTAGCATTGTTCCATAATTCATTGAGAACATCAATGTACAACAAAGGGTTTGCTTTTAGTGCTCATGCAAAGTAGGAATCAACCACAAACTTCACAAAACACTTGTAATCATCATGTGCCTATTGGATCAACAAAAACTAAAAAGTTAGTCATATTCTTGGGGGGTTACAAATTTTTGGGTGTTTGTGTTTAAATCCATTTGATAGTGTTATGAATTTGAATGCGTAAGTGTTGTGAGAAAGAGAAAACTTGAAAAGTTGAGAATGTTGAAAAATTGCTTTAAATAGATTAATTGAGATCTCGAAAATGTAAAGAGGGGTTACGTCGAGATATCCGGGTATTTATATTGTAAAGATGTGACTTCTCGATAAGAGAATAATGAACGATTGAAAAATTAGGTAGATAAGTCACGTGGCTCATAGAGAACTCATATCGAGATGTCATTTTCTTAGCTCTTATCGAAAACTATATAGTGACATATCAATATATTGTACAAATACCCAGTTTGTCTACTTGGACAAATTTATTCTAATTTATAATGAAAATACAACATAAAAATAGAACTGATTTTGTATCGAAAGTATTTTACTGAATTAATTTATTGAATTGAATTATTTCAGTTCTGAATTATCGAGAAGTCTAAAGTTGAAGTGTAGAGAACTTCATATCGATAAGTATATCGAGTTCTCTACATAGCTTATCAAAAAGTCATTAAAAAGATTTATCGAGAACTCTGTCGAGAAGTCATTAAAGACTTATCGACAAGTCATTTGGACTTATCGATAACTAAGTTCCCTACATACTTTTGCTTCAAATTGATTTTCCCTTATATCAGTTTCACATATCAACAATATGAATTAACATTATGACTGTTTTTCTCAAAATTAGAAAAATCCCAAGTTAGATTGATTTTTGAAAAATAAATATACAGAGAATTCTGAAATATTGCTAAATCATATTCCAGTAACTTTCTAATAAAATCAAATTAATTTTAATTCATTAAGAATTAAGCTGGTACAACATGTTGGCTGAGTTCTTACCTTAAGATGAAAAGTTTAGCATACCAATTTCACTTACAAGTCTTGTGAAAGTGACTTCATTTAAAGGTTTAGTAAAAATGTCAGCTATTTGTTTTTTTGTTGGAACAAAAATAAATTCAATGGTACCATTTGCATCATGTTCTCTAATAAAATGGCATCTTACATCAATGTGCTTAGTTCTAGAATGGCTAACAGGATTAGCAATAATGGATATTGCACTAGTATTGTCACACATGATAGGAATCTTTTGTAACACTAGACCATAATCCATTAGTTGAATTCTCATCCAAAGCACTTGAGTATCCAACACCAATACAAACAGTTGTGTCTACCCTTCACTAGTACTCTTTATGTCTACCCTGCATCTAGCAAAATCTACATCTGTGTATCCAACAGCTTGAAAACCAGCTCTATTAGGATACCACAATCCCAAGTTTGGAATTCCCTTCAAATATCTGAAAATCCTCTTGACAACCATTAGATGTGATTCTTTAGGATTTGCTTGAAATTTTGCACACAGATATGTAGCAAACATGATGTTTGATCTACTTGTAGTCAAATAAATTAAAGTTTCAATCGTTCCTCTATAGTTTGAAATGTCATTATACTTATCGAGATGTCAAGATCTCTATGTGCCTAATTGGAGATCTCGAGTAAAATTCACAAAGTACAAAATCACAGACCAGTTCAATATTCAAGATTAACAATCAATAAATAATCCAAACAGTTGGATTGACAAGTCTACAAAAAGCAGCTTGAAGAATGTGTAAGATCAGTGGTGAAGAATAACTGACAGAGGAATATTAAAATCATCACAGGATGCTAAAGATATGCTAAGCCAGAAATGAAGATCTACTTTTCTATAAATAGAAATGACAAGTGACAGTTTAGAAAAGCTAATAACATGTCTTATTGTACACTGTGTAAATCAGCAGTTAACTGAATTATAAAGTTAACACTGGTCCTTTAGTCAGTTGTAATAATTTAGATCAAATTTCGTGTAACACTCTCAAGGAGAAGCTAAGCTCTTTATCAACAAAGAGCCTAGAAATTTTGTAGCAAAACAATCTTAATTTTAATATAAAATTAAGTGAGTTTTGAAGATTTGTGTTCTTTATTTTCTGCAAGCTTAATTTCTGCATGAAAACATTTTACTACAAGATTTAATTTACTTTGTTCAACCATAAACATTCAAGAAAAGCCCAAAAACAGTAAAACACATTCACCCCCCTCCGTGTATTATTCATTTCCTAACAAGTGGTATCAGAGCAAAATCTGAAAGTAAACAGATTCAAGATCTTGGAAGAATGAATACATAAAAAATCAATAGCATCAAAATTCCTACCTTTGACAAAGCTAACTACACTCTTTGGAAAAAGAAAATGATGTTGTTTTTTAGGATGGCCAATCCCCTCTACATTCAGATCCTCAAGAATGGACCCTTTGTTAGAAATATGTTGTGTACTTGATGATAAGCTAAACAAAATACCTTAGTAGATTTAACTTAGTGAATTTTGTAGCACCCGATGGATGATCAATTATAGTCCCGACGGATGATTCAATATAGTCCCGACGGATGACTA
Source organism: Apium graveolens (assembly GCF_009905375.1). Taxonomy (NCBI): domain Eukaryota; kingdom Viridiplantae; phylum Streptophyta; class Magnoliopsida; order Apiales; family Apiaceae; genus Apium; species Apium graveolens. The sequence goes on from NC_133649.1 coordinate 90,073,169, forward strand.
ATTGATATTCACCGGGTGAGTAGCTTATGTAACAATAAGTACGGTAGCACATTTCTGCAAACAACTTTGTATAGATTCTGTAGTAGCTTATGAATCATGTAGACTACTTGTAGATGTGCAGAATAGGTTGATTAAATGTAAATATAAGATGTCTTATAATTCTGCACAAATGAAATGAAGTCAAGTGATAAATGGTTACCCGACGGATGATCAACAAGGCTACCCGACGGATGATCAACAAGGTTACCGACGGATAACAAGCATGTACCCGACAGATGATCAATTCAAATATCTGTTGACAGTGACAACACATTCACATGCGTCGAGTGTTTGCAAAAGGAATGCGGCAGCCTATTTAGCAGGGTTTTGAGAACAAAGAAGCATTACCATTTCAATGATATTATGAATATATTCAAAGATGCTGGAATAGAGTAATGAAGTAGTATGAAGTTAGACTTGATAGGTTTTGTTTTATTATCTTCTCTTATTATCATGTAAACTTGGTGATATATAAATCAAGTGTAGCTAGTAGAACAAACTATCTAAGCAAACACATTTTTAGTAGAGAAACATTTGTAAGCTGTATTCTGTAAAATTTCTCTGTAGTTTGTTTGTTCACTTGTAAAGCAGTTTTGAGCTATTCAAGCTTCACAGGGTTCTATTGATATATATATATATATGGTGGATACATTCAAATCCACCAGAAAGTTTTAAAGACCTGAGCTTATATTACTTTATGTTTGATTAACTTAACTCTGTATTCCGCACTTTGGAAATCAAACAGTTAGATATAAGTTGAGTTAGAACCATTTTTCATAAATCCCATAAAAAAATCCAGAATTACATTCAACCCCCCCTTCTGTAATTCTTGTTGTATTGTTAGGGAATAATAATTGGTATCAGAGAAAGCTCTTGAAGTACAAAGAGTTTAAAGATCACAACAAAATAACAAGATGAACAAGAAGGATGTTGGAGTCAAAATTCCATTTCTGGAAAAAGACAATTATCATCACTGGAAGGTGAAGATGCACCTACATCTTCTTTCTCAAGATGAGGCCTATGTTGATTGCATAGAGAGAGGTCCTCATGTTCCAATGAGAGCTGCTACTGGCAATGAGCCTTCAGTCCCCAAGCCTAGGCATGAATGGTCAGATCCTGATATTGAGCAAGTCGGGAAGGACAAAAAGACCATGAATATTTTATTCAATGGAGTTGATGGTGACATGTTTGACAACATCATCAATTGCAAGATAGCCAAGGAGGTTTGAGACACCATCTAAATTATCTGTGATGGTACTGAGCAAGTTAGAGAAAATAAGATGTAGCTGCTAATTCAGCAATATGAGCACTTTTATTGTGAAGACAGTGAAACTCTCACTGACATATTTAGTAGGTTTCAAAAGATACTAAATGCTCTGAAGTTGCATGGAAGAGTCTATCAGACAAAAGACTCCAATCTCAAGTTCCTTAGATCTCTTCCAAAGGAATGGAAACCAATGACAGTCTCACTGAGAAATTCGCAGAATTACAAGGAGTTTACCTTGGAGAGACTGTATGGCATCCTGAAAACTTATGAGCTTGAAATAGAGCAAGATGAGAGGATGGAGAAAGGAAAGAAGAAAGGAAAGAAGAAAGGAGGGTCCATAGCACTGGTTGCTGAGTTGGAAAAGGAGAAGGAAGTGAAGGTAGTTACTGTTGAGTCTACTACAAAGGTCTGTGAAAATAAGGGCAAGGGCCTAGTAGCTGAAAATGAAGATTCTTTGAGCCAAGATGATATGGATGATATTGATGAACATCTTGCATTCCTTTCCAAACAATTTGCCAAGCTCAAGTTCAAGAAGAACTTTGGAGCAGCTAAGCCAAATAGAAACATGGTGGATAAATCAAAATTCAAATGTTTCAAATGTGGCTTGGAAGGGCATTTTGCTAGTGAGTGTAGAAAGTCAGATTCTAGCAAGAAGAAGTTTGAGCCTGTGGATTATAAACAGAAGTACTTTGAGTTGTTCAAACAAAAGGAAAGGGATTTTATTACACAAGAAAATGACTGGGCAACAGATGGTTTGGATGAGGATGAAGATGTCAGCTATATAAATCTAGCCCTAATGGCCATATCTGATGAAACAGAAATAAGTTCTTCAAGAAATCAGGTAATCACCACTAACCTAGCATATTTATCTAAAGCTGAGTGTAATGATGCAATTAATGACATGTCTACAAAATTATATCATTTACGTGTTACTGTTAAGTCTCTCACTAAGGAAAATGCAGAAATCAAAGAAAACAATCTGTTTTTAAGTGAGAGAAATAATGTGCTAGAGTCTCAGTTTATTGAATTTGAGAAATTAAGAATAGAATGTAAGATTGCTAAGGAGGAATTAACTGAGTCCTTAAAGAAAGAAGAGATTTTGAAGAGCAACTTGAACGAGAATAGGAGGTGATTAAGGCATAGAAATCATCTAGAGATGTTCATGCTCAAATCACCAAAGTTTAAGGTATTGAGTCCTTTTGTGCTGCAGTCTGGAAAAAGAGTAAGGAGAAGCTGAAATCCAATTTAGTTGAAGGATTGCTAACAGATGTGGACTCGACGAATGATATGAGTCATCCGTCGGATAATCAAAAGGATTATCCATCGAGTGACACAAATCCTCATCCATCGAATGTGAGCAAACCTGTGAGCAAAGCCAAACTTGCCAAGTTAAATGAAAAGTATGGATCAGTTTCCAAAAACTTTGTTCCAGGAGAATCAAGTCAAGTGAAGAAGGAGAAGAAAGTGAATGTTGGTCATCTGTCTATCAAGCAATTGAATGATAGATTAAAAAAGATTGAGGTTAAAACAGAAACTAAAAAGAAAAATAATAGAAATGGGAAAGTAGGGATTAACAAATATAACAACTACACACCTGATAAATATGCCCCAAGAAAAATCTGCGTTAAGTGTGGTAGTGTTAACCATCTGTTTGTTAATTGCAAACTTGCTATGCCTACTCCTATATCTGTACCATCTTCTTTTCCCAACATGAATGCCATGTCTTCTATGCATATGAATGTTATGTCTGCACAGAATATGAATGCATAATTTGCTAATATGCCATTTGCACCTAATCCTTATTATGCTGCATTTAGTATGCCTCAAATGCCATTTAGCATGCCTTACTAGAATAACATGTTTGCAAACAACATACCTTTTCCTGTTAATCAAAATGTGCATGATAATTATGTTTTAATGACTGGTTTCAAAGGTCCAACTCAGATGACTAAGGATGAATCTGATATCCCTAAGTCAAATGAGATCAAACCTAAGAAACAAAAGAAGAAATCTAACAAGGCATGACCCAAGGAAACTTGAGTACCAAAATTAACTTGATTTGGTTTTGATGTGTACAGGGAAACAGAAAGAATATGTGGTACTTGGATAGTGGTTGTTCAAGACACATGACTGGAGATTCTACCCTGCTCACAGATTTTAAGGAGAGAGCTAGCCCAAGTATTATTTTTGGAGATGACAGCAAGGGTTATACTGTGGGATATGGCTTGATTTCTAAAGATAATATCATCATTGAGGAGGTTGCCTTAGTGGATGGTCTCAAACACAATTTGTTGAGTATCAGCCAGCTTTGTGATAAAGGCAATTTAGTAACCTTTAATTCAGAAGCCTGTGTTGTGTCAAACAAAAGGAGCAACAAAGTGGTTCTCACTGGAGTGAGAAGAGGAAATGTGTACCTAGCTGACTTCAACTCATCAAATGCAGAATCTGTAACTTGTGTTCTCAGTAAAGCAAGTCAAGATGAAAGTTGGTTGTGGCACAAGAAGCTGTCCCATCTAAACTTCAAGACCATGAATGAGCTTGTCAAGAAAGAACTTGTTAGATGTATTCCTCAAGTGTAGTTTTCTAAGGATGGACTGTGTGATACCTGCCAGAAAGGAAAGCAGATTAAAGCATCATTCAGGAAGAAGCTTGATTCAACAATTGAAAAACCTCTGTAATTGCTACACATGGATTTGTTTGGACCAGTCAATGTGTTGTCCATCTCAAGGAAAAGATTTTTCCTAGTAATTGTAGATGATTTCTCAAAGTTCTCTTGGACATATTTCCTAAAGTCTAAAGATGAGGCTAGTGAAATCATCATCAATCACATAAGGCAAGTCAACAATCATCCTGATTTTAAAGTTAAAAGAATTAGGAGTGACAATGGAACTGAGTTCAAGAATTCTGTTATGAGAGCATTTTGTGAAGAGAATGGGATTATGCATGAGTTTTCAGCATCAAGAACTCCACAACAAAATGGAGTAGTGAAAAGAAAGAACAGATCACTTATTGAAGCTGTAAGGACAATTCTTGAAGAATCAAAGTTACCAAGATACTTCTGGGATGAAGCTGTAAATACTGCATGCTACACTTAGAATATTTCTTTGGTTAATCAAGCAAAGTGTATGACACCCTACCAATTGTTCAAGAACAAGAAGCCAACTCTAAATTTTCTTCATGTCTTTTGCTACAAATGTTATATCTTGAGAAATCAAACTGATCAAAATGGAAAGTTTGATGTTAAAGCAGATGAAGGAATTTTTGTTGGATATGCTGTTGGTAAAGCATATGGAGTCTACAATCTAAGAACCAACATTGTTATGGAATCAATACATGTTGTGTTTGATGATAAGAAGATTAAAGGACTGCAAGATGGAGATTACCATGAGAGCCTCAAATTTGATAATGTGGAAATGATTAGTGATGACAGTGATGATGAAAGTGATTAAGAAACAGTATCAAAGGATAATGCAGAAAAATCTACTACCAATGAAGCACAAAATTCAATATCTGTCGAGTTGTAAAATGCTTCATTTGTCGGGAGACAATCTGTGTTATCCGTCGGAAGACAATCAGCTTCATCCGTCGGAACTCAAAATGCACCATCCGCCGGATCATCAAAAGAAGCTAAAAGTCAGAATAGATCACTTATAGAAAGTTCCTCTTTCTCAAATCAAAGATACATAAACTCAGGGGGAGTTCATAATAATAAAAACTCAGTTACAAATCATGACAACAATGAGGCCTCTTCATCTAGAGTTAATCTACCTCAACAAAGAAAATGGACACAACGGTTTTTAGCCGCCAGCGCATATAACACTAAAAGATCACCCCTTTGAGCTCATCATTGGTGATGTATCTTCTAGAGTTCAAATAAGAAGAGCAACTCAAGAAGAATGTCTATATAGCAGCTTCCTATCTAAGGAAGAACCAAATAAGGTAGAAGAAGCTTTGTTGGATCCTGATTGGATTTTAGCTATGCAGGAGGAGCTAAACCAATTTGAAAGGAATAAGGTATGGAAGCTGGTACCCAAGCCTAAAGGAAAGAATCCAATTGACACCAAATGGGTATTCAGAAACAAGATGAATGAAAATGGCATAGTGGTCAGGAACAAAGCTAGATTGGTTGCTAAGGGCTATTGTCAACAAGAAGGAATAGATTTTGATGAATCTTTTGCTCCTGTTGCAAGACTTGAAGCCATCAGAATTTTCTTAGCCTATGCAGCCCATGCCAATTTCAAGGTCTATCAAATGGATGTCAAGAGTGTTTTTCTAAATGGAGATTTGGAGGAGGAAGTCTATGTCAGTCAGCCTCCTGGTTTTGAAGATCCAAATTTCCCAAATCATGTCTACTATCTTTTGAAAGCACTCTATGGACTGAAGCAAGCACCTAGAGCCTGGTATGACACTTTATCAAAGTTCCTTTTGGAAAATCACTTCACAAGAGGTACTGTGGATAAAACTTTATTCTTTAGAAATGTTAATGGCTCTAGTATACTTGTTCAAATTTATGTAGAGGATATTATATTTGGCTGTACAGATGAAAAAATTTACAAAAAGTTTGCCAAATTGATGCAAAGTAAGTATGAAATGAGCATGATGGGATAACTAACTTACTTTCTTGGTTTACAAGTTAAGCAAGTTAGTGATGGAATATTTATTAGTCAAATTAAATATATTCATGATCTTGTAAATAAGTTTGATCTAATGGATTGTACATCTACAAAAACTCCCATGGCCACTGCAACTAAGCTTGAATTAAACACTACTGAAAAGTCTGTGGATATTTCAAGTTATAGAGGCATTGTTGGCTCACTTCTGTACTTAACAACTAGTAGGCCAGATATAATGTTTGCTACATGTTTATGTGCTAGATTTCAGGCTGATCCTAGAGAATCTTTCTTGATAGCTATTAAGAGAATTTTCAGATATCTCAAGGGAACACCAAACCTTGGCATTTGGTATCCTAGAGATTCTGGTTTTGATCTAACTGGTTATTCAGATGCAGATTATGCAGGTTCTAAAATAGACAGGAAAAGTACAACTGGAACCTGTCAATTTCTAGGAAACAAGATTGTGTCCTGGTTCAGTAAAAAGCAAAATTCAGTCTCTACTTCTACAGCTGAAGCTGAATATATTGCTGCTGGCAGTTGTTGTGCACAAATTTTATGGATGAAAAACCAATTTTTGGACTATGGTCTACAAGTGGATAGGATTCCTATTTTCTGTGATAACACAAGTGCAATTGCCATCACTGAAAATCCAGTACAGCATTCAAGAACAAAACACAAAGATATCAAGTACCACTTCATAAGAGAACATGTGATGAATGGTATTGTGGAACTGCATTTTGTTCCAAGTGAAAAGCAGCTTACAGATATATTTACCAAACCACTTGATGAATCCACCTTTTCAAGGTTGGTAAGTGAATTAGGTATGCTTAATTTCTCTTAAATTATTTCAGATATTTTTGCAAGTGGTTATGTAGCCAGAAATTTAATTGATTTTTCTGTTTTGGATGAAATTTTAGCAAAGTCAAAATTTACATCCCTACGGATGATCATTATCCATCGAGTTTGATCATCTGTCGGAATACAATTTGTCAATAAAATCAATTATTTTTCTGGAATATTTTATAACTCGACGGATAACTGATTTATCCTCATCCGTCGAATTGTCTCAATCTTAGCCGTTAATTCCCTGAACATTATCCATCGAGTATACTTACAGCTTGTAAGCATGACACAATGGATAAGTGACGGAATTTTTACAGTTTATATATTTTTAAACGACTATTTTGGGTAATTTTTATTGGTTACTTTATTTTACTTTATTATTTTTGACATTTATTTTCTGAGATAGTATAAAAGCAAATTTACTTTTATTCATTTCTTTCATCATTCTCAAGATTCAATTGCTCTAATTTCTTTCTTCTCAAAAGCAAACTCTCTCTCTGCAAATTCCAAATCTCTAACAATGGCACCTGTAGTGAAAATCATGTCTCAAATCGGTTATATCTATGAGAAAAATAACTTCTCAGTTTTGGTAAACAAGGAGATTCAACAGTCGGGTGACTATCACAAAATGATGGATTTTGTGAAGAATTGCAAACTCAACTATGCCATGCTGGAATCACCCACCATTTACTGTGAGGTTGTTGAAGAGATATGGACAACTGCAGTGTACAACTCGACAGACAAGACCATCAAATTCACTCTGAAAGGTAAAAAGTTTTGCATAAATAGTGATATTGTTAAAGCATGCTTCAAGATTCCTGATAATACTGTAACTGTTCCACACACAGACACTGACATTGTTAATATGCTTAATTCCATGGGCTATGCACTCACTACTTCTAAATTAAATAAAATTAGGAGGTTGGGTCTTAGGAAAGAATGGAGTTATCTGTGTGATGTAGTAACTAAGGTGTTTTCTGGTAAAATTAGTAACTTTGACTTTATAAACATTTCTATGCTTAACATGCTTTACATGCTAGTTACTGATAAGTACTTTAATTTTAGTGATTTGGTTTTGTTTGAGTTAGGCTTTATATTAGGAGAGATCAATAAGAGAGGTAAAATTGTCTATTATGCTAGATTCTTTATGATGCTTGCTAACGATCTTATTGAAGATATTGTGATTGAGAACCCAACCAACAAGTTAAATTGTTGGGTTCAAGAAAGAAGAATCATTGCAAATTTAAACAGAGCAAACCATCACAAGGAGGTTCCCTTATACTACTTTCCAGTAATTGAGGGACCTCAGGTAAGTGAGGTAATTTATTTTGTCTTCACTCTTCCAATCTCACAAATTTCTTTACTTTCTAATGTAGCTATGACAATTGTGTCAATGACCCAACAGTTGCCTACCCAAGCTACCAAACCAACAAAAGTTCCTAAGTCCAAAGCTAAGAAAGGCCCCTCTAATTTCTTTCAAAAGAAATCAGTTGTAAAATCCACCAAACCTAAAGAGGGGAGTATGAAGGTGGGCAAGAAAGGTGAGGGACAAGGTGAAAATCAAAGAAGCCCTAAGGATAAGGTTGGAGAGGTGAGTGTTTCCCATCCTAACCACACTGTAGTTTCTCAACAAACTGCAGTGCTTAATAAGGATATAAGCTCGTTACTAATTGCATCCTCCCAAAAGGATGTGACTATTGAACAAAGCTCTCAGCCAAGAGCACAAGCCAAGGGGGTAAGGGAGACAAGCTCACCCAAACTTATACCAGATGAAGAAACCAAAAACCCTTGGGGATGCACAGGGATCACACACTGTGCAAACTGGTGCTAAACACCCAGTCACTGCACCATCTCAAAGTCAGGTTGATGTGGCTCTAATAAATATGGAATCACAGCCAAAATCTCTCATAATTGAAGCACCTGATACACCAAATTCTCCCACACACTCACTGGATGTTGACATGATCAATACATCACTTCCAATTTCTCCATCTTTAACTCTCTAGAAGAAGCCAAAAATCCAAGTAAGTGAGCATCATCTTTTGTATGAGTTGTTGGGTCATTTAACTTTCCTTTCTGAGACTGTTGAGAAATCTGTGCCAAAATTTTCGTCAATCTGCACAGAGTCTACAATAGTCTCCACTCCAAACTCAATTATTTCTTCTATCCCGATGGATATTTATCATCCGTCGAGTAGTGATTGTATCCCGACGGATAAGCTTAACAGCAGTCATCCGTCGGATAGTCAAACTGCTAACCCGATGGATATTCCTCATCCGTCGGGTGTCTCTGCACAGCTTCAAATTTCATCAATTCTTACAAGTGCAGAGGACTTAGTAGTAATGCAATCACTCTTAGGACTGAGGGAAGGGAGTGAATTGAGTGAGAGTCTGGGTTGCTCCCAGGAAAAAGGAGAGGAAAAGAGTGATCTAATGCAGTCCATTTCTTCAGGACTTCAGGACTGGCAGAAGTAAGTGAGAGGAGTCTCACCTTAGATGGTGAAGGTGAGGGTGTGAGGGTGGGAAGCCAAGGTGAGACCTTGATGTAAGAAAAGTGAGATAATGAGAGAAATGCAGGTACAGGAGAAATAAGGGTGGATGTCATTGTAAGTGAGTTATTGAATGTCCAGGATGCAGACAGGGGGGGACTATCTCAGCAAAGTCAAGCTGTTATAGATTCTACCTCCTTGGATGCTGAGACATTTACTCACCCTGTTCCAGCATATCAGCTTCTAGCCAGACAGGGCAATGACAATACATAAAGAATGCTAAATTTGGTGCATACCACACAGTCTATGCAAAGAGCAAAGAATGCAATCACTGCTCTACCCTCTATAGCTGGTGATATTGACTATGAGACTGGTGGTTCAGAAGATTTCTTTGGTGGTGAGGATGAAGAAAGTGAAGAAGAGCCATTGGACATAGGGGGAGAAGTAGGCCCTAGTTCTAGATCAGGCATGCCATCATGGGCCTTCTCCAAAAAATATGATGAACATCATTTCAAGACCATGCTCATCTAACTTATCAGTCAAACACAGTCTCCTCTTCAATCATCCAAAAATGCTAGCACCAAGAAGTTTATGCAAGCACATATTGCTTCTCTCCAACTACAACAAATCCAAGGCTTCCAACACAATCAGGATATCACTTCTATCAAAACAGAGATCACTCAAGTAAAGAAGAATATAGCTGATAGATTAGATGCAAAACTTCCAGAAGCTACAATGCTTGATATCAAAAGACAATTAAGGAAGAACACTGATCTTGCCACCAAGGTGGATTCCCTGGAGAAAAGAATGACAACAATGGAAGCCTCTCTAACAGCTATACATCTACATCAGGCACAACAAACAGACTTGCTTCAAAGGCTAGTGGCAGCACAAACCCCTTCTTCTACTCAACTTGTTGATAACAAAAAGGGGGAGAAAGAAAGCTCCATTGTCCCAGTCAGTCAAAAGAGTTCAAGAAGTGAGGGGGAGCAAAAAGTGCTCAATATTCAAGTAAGTAAAGCAATTATGCTAACAATTGCTTTTACAAAGCCACCTGCTAAATATAGCATAGATCTAATCAAAGAAGCAGCAACCAATTTGAGAGTAGCTGAGAAGAAGCAATTGAGTCTAATCAACTGGAAGAAAATTAATGAGAACATCCAGAAGATATTTGGTCCAACACAGAAGCCAGACAAAGTCTTCAATCATCACTCTAAAGTCATGAAAATTTCTGTGAATGATATAAGTATGAACTATCTGGAAAGAGGTCAAACTTCCTGCATTAAATCGCCAAAGAAAGATGTCATTATGAAGGCCAAAAGGAACTATCCTAAGTTTTCAGACAAGAACCCTATGAATACAGTGTTTGAGACACCAAATCCAGATGAAAAGAAGCTGTTATCAAGAACTATAGCGCTTTACAAAGATCCAACTAATTCAGCATTGAAAAGAAGAATTGCCAAACTTTACAGAAATGGTAAGGAGATTTGTGTGGTGGTTGTACACCCACTGTTTGCGGAAGCTAAGAAAGAAGAGAAAGAAAGAATCAGGCTAGAGAAGAAGCAAGCTGCTTTGGATGCTAAGAAGCAAAAGTAAAATAAAGAACAAGTTGATATCTTAGCCAAGCTTCAAGCTGTAAAAACCACAACAAAACTTCCTGTACAACCAACTGTAATTACGGAACTTAAGGATCTGAAAATACAAGAAGAATCACAGCAGAAAAGAAGATTTGGATACAAACTCCATTCCAAGAGGAAAGTGAACTTTAATGATGAGGAATTGGAAGACCAATTTCCCAAAAAGCCTACAACTCAGACATCAAAACCCTTAGTGGTATTTGAAGAATTCAAAGTGGTTGATCCAACAAGAAATATTCATGGTGAACCAATTGTTCCTAAGGATGAGCCAGTAGACTGGGATAGTTTACCAATTCCTGAGCTAAATTTACCCATCTTCGAGACAAAGAAGATAAAGACTAGAGCTAGCAAGAAAGTGAAGCCTGTATCTCTCAGATCCAAAGCTCTAACCAAATCCCAACCCACAATCAACAAGAGAGATCTCATGTACATTTGTGATATCAAGGAATTTTCAGACCTGAATCTCTACTTGGATGAACTGGAAGAAGTAAGAGGAATTGATGCTTACAGACACCTTCCTGAAAGACTGGTATTTAAATATAAGGGAGGGAAAGAGATAACATGGCCTTTTTACAGGATTCTCCAAGAAAGCCAATCTGTTCTGATTAAAGTCTATTCATCCTTCAAAAAGAACTTTGGATACAATGTGACTGCAAGAAGAATAGTTCTAAAGAGGATTGAGGAACTAAGGAGTATTAGAGCCAAAGATGCACTTCCAAAAACTCTATCTATTTCTTTTACAGGAAAAAGAGTGCATCTAAGGCCCTATTGGCTGATGGAATTCATGGATGACAAAGGTGTTAGAAGATTCTTCAGATTGAAGGACCAATTGAGTATCTCTAGCAATGAGACTCTTTTGGAAATGCAGGAAATGCTAAATCTCTCAGAAGCTGATGAACTTGAATTCCACTCACAACTTCATAATTAAATTGAAGAAAACAATAGAAGACTTGGGAAGAAATCCAGACAATCAAGGAAATAAATCTATCTGCTCGGACTAGAGGAGCATCTTGATAACAATTGTGAGCAATTTCTTTGTGTACTTTGTATTGTTCAACTTTCAGCAACTTGTAGCACTTATCAGTTTTATCTACTATTTTTCAATCTGTATCTTTAGAATGTTTTGTTATCATCAAGTTTCTCTTAATTTATGGCTACAATTCCAGTAGACATAAATTGGGGGAGATTGTTAGGAATATGCTGTGTACTTGATGATAAGCTAAACAAAACACTTTAGTAGATTTAACTTGGTGAATTTTGTAGCACCCGACGGATGATCAATTATAGTCCCGACGGATGATTCAATATAGTCCCGATGGATGACTAATTGATATCCACTGGGTGAGTAGCTTATGTAACAATAAGTATCGTAGCACATTTCTGCAAAAAACTTTGTATAGATTCTGTAGTAGCTTATGAATCATGTAGACTGCTAGTAGATGTGCAGAATAGGTTGATTAAATGTAAATATAAGATGTCTTGTAATTCTGCACAAATGAAATGGAGTCAAGTGATAAATGGCTACCCGACGGATGAACAACAAAGCTACCCACGGATGATCAACAAGGCTACCCGATGGATAACAAGCATGTACCCGACGGATGATCAATTCAAATATTTGTTAACAGTGACAACATAGTCACATGCGTCGAGTATTTGCAAAAGGAATGTGGAAGCCTGTTTAGCAGGGTTTTGAAAACAAAGAAGCATTACCATTTCCATGTTATTATAAAGATATTCAAAGATACTGCAATAGAGTAGTGAAGCAGCATAAAGTTAGACTTGATAGGTTTTGTTTTATTATCTTGTCTTATTATCATGTAAACTTGGTGATATATAAACCAAGTGTAGCTAATAGAACAAACTAACTAAGCAAACATATTTTCAGCAGAGAAACATTTGTAAGCTGTATTCTGTAGAATTTCTCTGTAGTTTGTTTGTTCACTTGTAAAGAAGCTGTGAGCTATTCAAGCTTCACATGGTTCTCTTGATTTTTATATACATATATATATATATATATATATATATATATATATATCCGGTGGATACATTCAAATCCACCAGAAAGTTTTAAAGAGCTGAGTTTTTATTACTTTATGTTTGATTAACTTAACTCTGTATTCCGCACTTTGCAAATCAAAGAGTTAGATATAAGTTGAGTTAGAACCATTTTTCATAAATTCCAAAAAAAAGCCAGAATTACATTCAACCCCCCCTTCTGTAATTCTTGTTGTATTGTTAGGGGATAACACCCTTCATTCCTATGGTTAGAGTTGAGGAAACTACAGATGGAGACATGGTTATCCCAGCTCATTATGCTCCAAAAGATCCTTCTGAGTATACTGAGCCTGAAAAAGAGAAAGTTTCCCTGGATAATAGCTTGTAATTAATATTGATTGAGTCACTTGATAATGTGATGTATAACAACATTGTCAACTGTGACACTACCAAGCAAAAATGGGAAAAGATTGAGATACTCTGTGAGGGAACTAAGGAAGTTAGGTCAAACCAAAGAAGAATACTGATTTGCCAGTATGAGGGTTTGATGGCAAAGCCAAAGGAAAGTATTACTGATGTGTTTGAAAGATTCAATAAGCTGATAAATGACTTGCAACTTCATGACAAATACGATGAAGCTGAAGAAGTGAACCTAAAGTTCTTGCTTACTCTCCCTGATCATTTCGAACAGAAAATCTCAGCAATCAGGGAAGGGAGAGACTTGAGCAGAATAACACTGGAAGTTCTATATGGAATTCTCAAAATATATGAACTAGAGATGATTCAAAGGCAATCATTGGGATCTGGTCAAGGACATGTTGTGGATGACTCAAGTGCTTTAATTGTCAATGAAAGCCAAATATATACTGATGAGCCAAGATCTCAAATTCCAGTTGCCTCAACAAGTGAGCAAAGAACAAATGATTCACAGGAACAAGTCATTCTGGAATTGGAAAAAGATGAGTTATACATTCTTCAAGAACTGGATGAGCTAGATCAGTCAATCGCCTATTTGGCTAGAAAATTCTCTAATATTAGAGTAAAGAAGCAAAGATACTTCAAGAGTAAAGGATAGTCTTTCAACAAAGATAGCAGCTGGAAAGAAAAAGGGAAGTACAATTCTGATAGTAAGAATGGATACAAAACTGGATCTGTTGACAGATCAAATATAAGGTGCTTCAATTGTGATGAACTAGGCCACTTTGCTACAGAATACAGGAAACCCAAGAAAGAAAAGAAATACAAAGTTTATCTTGAACTGGAAGCAAAGTATGAAGCTATTCTGAAAAAGCAGCAAATCAAAGCTTATATTGCAGAGGGAAAGAGTTGGGATGATTCAGATAATGATGAAGATGAGGAAGTTAGAAACTATGCTCTAATGGCTTTGGAGTAAGGTGAATCATCCTCATCAAAAGCACAGGCACTGAATCTTACCACCATTGATTTAAATGTGAATCGATATAAGGAAACTGTTGAAAAGATGAGCACAAAAATGTTTCAAATTCACACAAGCATGGTTGCTGCTAATGAAGAAGTTAGTATATTAACAAAGATAAATGAGAAGCTTGAAAGTGAGAAGCAAGAAACTGAATTGTTGTTGGTGGAGCTTGAAGCATTAAAACAAGAAAATACATATCTAAAGAACAAGCTCAAGTGTGCAAATGAAATTGAAGCAGTGCTAAGGGAGAAGCTGGAAAAGAATGAAGTGATGATGAAATCTTTCAGAAATGCATCTGAACTGGTCGGACAGTACCATGAGAAGAATAAGCCATGTGCAAATATTGCTATTGGCCTTGACTATGATGCTATGAATGACAAAAAGAAGATTATAAGTGACAAAGGGAAAGCAAAGAAAACTGAAAATGCTCCAACCTTTTTGAAAGAGGTTAATGCACCTATATTCAAAGCATGTGAAGTTAACTTCAGTGAAGAAGAATTGATTATCAGGTAAGAAATTATTGATAAGGATAAAGAGAAGAAAACTGAAGAATTAGTTCAGTCTTCTAATACTGGAGAGAAGCTTATGAACAAACAAAGTCCCAAGACTCCTGTTAAAGAAACCAAACTAAGATGCAAGAAAGAAAAAGAAAAATAGAAATGGAAATGGAAAAATAGGAATAAACAAAAGTAACAATTTTGTTTATGTTGCAGATGCTCCAAGAAAGAAATGTGAAAATGTGGCTTTGTGAATCACCTAACTCACCTTTGTAAAAAGGTAGTTAGTAAGCCAACTGAAGGAGCTTGCAAATACAATGAAGCAAATGTAAATGATCCCTACTCATTCTGTGACAAGTTTAACTGCATCCCTTACAATTTTAAAGTGATGAAGAGCTACTACAAACTGAGAGTAGACCTTAAAGAATCAAGAACGGGATCTACAACCAGAAAGGGAAAATGCTCAATAGTCAATGAACTCTATTTTATCTGAAATTACTCATTCTAGTTCTGCTAAATCAATTAACAAGAAGAATTTACCCAACACTGCTTGGGTTGCTAAACACACTTAGAACTCATTGTGTGCAGGGCAAAGTGAAGAAAGTCATATGAATCATTGACAGTGGATGTTCCAGACATATGACATGTGATAAAGCCCTGCTATCACAGTTTGAGGAGAAAGCTGGCCCTTTGGTGACCTTTGGAGACAACAACAAAGGTTTCACAATGGGATATGGCAAGATTATTTCTGAAAATATTGTCATTGATGATGTAACACTGGTAGCTAGTCTTAAAGTGAATCTTCTCAGTGTCAGCCAATTTGCAGACAAAGGCTTTGAAGTCTTATTCAACAAAGAAGAATGCACTTTTATCAGCAAGAAAAATGGTGAAGTTGCTCTGAAAGGAGCAAGGAAAGGAAGCTTGTTTGTTGCAGATTTTGACTCAAAAAATAAGGATGGTGTTTGTTGCTTCTACACTAAGGCATCAGAAGAACAAAGCAAACTCTGGCATAAAAAATGTCTCACCTGAATTTCAAGGCAACTAACACCTTGGTCAAAAAGGAGTTGGTAAGAGACATGCCTAAACTGGAATTTGCTCAAGTTGAAGTTTGTGAAGCTTGTCAGAGAGGAAAATGAAGAGATCAAGTCACAAGTCAAAAATTATGAATTCTATAAGTACTCCTTTGCAACGAATTCATATGGACGTGTTTGGGCCAGTAAATGTCTTATCAATTATAAGGAATAAATATGCACTTGTGATGGTGGATGATTTCTCAAGATACACTTGGGTAGAGTTTATGCACTCTGAAGATGAAACTCCATATATCATATCTGAGCACATCAAGAAGATAGAAAAATGGGCTGAAGATTATAACTATGTGAAAAGATTGAGAAGTGACAGTGGAAAAGAATTCAGAAATGCTATCTTGAGTGAATTCTGCAAGAGTAAAGGAATTGTTCAAGAATTTTCAGCTGCCAGAACACCTCAACAAAATGGAGTAGTTGAGAGAAAGAACAGAATATTAGTTGAATCTGCTAGGACAATGCTGCAAGATGCCAAGTGGCCAACAAGTTTCTGGGAAGAAGCTGTTAACACTGCATGTTACACTCTGAACAGATATCTCATTAACAAGGCACATGGAAAGTCACCTTACTCAATCATGTCTAAAAAAAAGCCTACTGTAAAGCATCTTCATGTGTTTGGAAGCAAGTGTTACATTTTGAAAGACAACTCTGAATATGTGGGAAAATTTGACTCAAAGGTTTTTGAAGCAATTTTTCTAGGATATTCACTAGAAAGAACAACCAACAAAGTTTATGTGATTGATCAAAAGAAGATTATGG
Organism: Apium graveolens; assembly: GCF_009905375.1. Lineage (NCBI taxonomy): Eukaryota > Viridiplantae > Streptophyta > Magnoliopsida > Apiales > Apiaceae > Apium > Apium graveolens. The sequence goes on from NC_133649.1 coordinate 90,089,833, forward strand.
AGAGCACATATATGACATTTGATGATGACAAGTGTCCAAGCTTGGAATGCCTTGATGATAATGAAGCTGAAGTCCTTGCATTTGAAAACCACAACATTGATAGTGATTCTGATGGGGAAGATGAAGTTGATGCACAACAGATATTAAATAAAGAGATTACTCAACAGGAAAATCATGAAAACGGAAGCTCATCTCAAACACCTAAATTTGATAGCACAAACTCAGGGGGAGATAGAGAAGAAGGAACTAACAATCATACCAACAATGAAGTAGAGGATGAAGGCACAAGTCAACAAACTCATATAAAGAAGTGGGATAGAAGTCACACTAGAGAAGCAATTATTGGTGATCCTACTGCTGGAGTGAGGACTAGAAGTACAACTGATAATGAGTGCTTACATGCTTATTTTCAATCTCAAGTAGAGCCAACGAAAATTGATGAAGCCTTGATGGATCCTGATTGGATATCTACCATGCAGAAAGAGCTGAATTAGTTTGAAAGAAGCAAAGTTTGGAAGTTAGTTCCTGCACCAAAGAATAGGAGCATTATTGGAACAAAATGGGTGTTCAGGAACAAGATGGATGAAAATGGTGTAGTTACCAGGAACAAAGCAAGGTTGGTTGCAAAAGGCTACTCACAAGAGGAAGGAATTGATTATGATGAGACTTTTGCTCCAGTTGCAAGACTTGAAGCAATAAGAATTTTTCTAGTATTTGCTGTACATTCGAACTTTAAAGTGTATCAAATGGATGTCAAGAGTGCCTATTCTGAATGGTGAGCTAGAAGAAGAAGTTAATGTGTAACAGCCACCTGGCTTTGAAGATCCAGAATTTCCAAATTTTTGTGTACAAATTACTCAAATAGGCACCTAGAGCTTGGTATGACATACTATCAGATTTCCTACTAAAGCATGGTTTTACTAGAGGTACCATAGACAAGACTCTCTTCTACAAGAAACATGGTGAAGATATGATCCTAGTTCAGATTTATGTGGATGATATCATCTTTGGTTCTACTAATGAGAAGCTTTGCCAAAGATTCTCCAAGCTTATGCAAAGTGAGTATGAAATGAGTATGATGGGGGAACTGAGTTACTTCCTTGGACTTCAAGTCAGTCAAAAAAGTGATGGTATCTTCATCAGCTAAACTAAATATGTCAAGGATCTATTGAAAAAGTTTGGAATGGTTGATTGGTCACCTGCATCTAAATCTATGTCTACTGCAACAAAGTTGGATGAAGATAAAAAAGGCAAGAGTGTAGATATCTCAAGCTATAGAGGGATGCTTGGATTATTGCTTTATTTAATAGCAAGTAGACTAGACATCATGTTTGCAACATGTCTATGTGCAAAATTTCAAGTTAATCCGAAAGAATCACATTTGATGGTTGTAAAGAGGATTTTCATATACTTGAAGGGAACTCCAAACTTGGGATTATGGTATTTTAAGGGAACTGGTTTTGAAGCTGTTGGTTACACAGATGCAGATTTTACTGGATGCAAGGTTGACAGAAAGAGTACTAGTGGGAGCTGTCAATTTCTTGGACAAAGACTTGTATCTTGGTATAGCAAGAAATAACAATCTGTATCAACTTCTACAGCTGAAGCTGAATACATAGATGCAGGAAGTTGTTGTGCTCAAGTGCTTTGGATTAGAAATCAACTAATGGATTATGGCCTAGTGTTACACAAAATTTCTATTATGTATGACAAGACTAGTGCTATATCTATAGTAGCTAATCCAGTTAATCATTCTAGGAGAAAGCACATTGATGTGAGGTATCATTTCCTCAGTAAACATGCTACAAATGGTACCATTGAGCTCATTTTTGTACCAACAGAAAAACAATTAGATGACATTTTTACTAAACCTTTGGATGAAGCAACTTTCACTAGACTTGTAGGTGAAATTGGAATGCTTAATTCTTCATCCTAAGGCAAGAACTCAGCTAATATTTTGCAGCAGATTAATCTCCAGTAAATCAAAATTAATTTGATTTAATTGGAAATTAACTGAAATATGAATTATAAATATTACAGAAATCTCCGCATATTTATTTTTCAAATTTAAATTCAACTTGGAATTTTACAAATTCTAAGTAAAATGCTCAGTTGTTAATTTACATTCTTAATATGTAAAATTAACACAAGGCAGAATTACAAAAACCAAAAGTATAGAGAAAACTGAGTTCTCGATAAGTCAAAATTGACCTCTCGACAAGCCATTTTAAGACTTCTCGAGTGAGTCCTCGATAAGTCAATTTACTGACTTCTCGAGTGACTTCTCGATAGGCTTAAAAATGATTTATCGATAAGTCCTTGTTGAGCTCTCTAGTAGTGTTTATTCATAGAGTTCTCTACAAGTACAATTTTTGACTTATCAATAACTCAGAACTGAGATAATTTAAATTAATAAATTATTTTGGTAAATTACTCTTGGAAAATTTATTCCAATTTTATTTGAATTTATTCAAATAAAAGTTGGAATTAATTCAGTCCACTTTTTGGACAAACTGGGTATTTATTTGAAATCTCGATAAGTCAATTTTGAGTTCTCTAAAAGAGTAATTTAAAATGACTTCTCGATATGTGCTTCATTTCTTAAAATGACTTCTCGATAGACAAACTCCAAACGTCTCTTTTTAAGTTATCGACAAGTCATTTACGTTTTCTATAAATACCCAGACTTCTCGATACATATTTTAACTTGGAATTTTTCAAAATTCTAAGTAAAATGTGTACTTATTAATTCATATCCTAAATTTATGAAGTTAATAAATAACAGATCAAAAGAAGCAAAAAGTATGAAAAACCAGAATAATTTAATTAATAAATTATGTTCAGCAAAATACTTTTGACATACTTTGTCTATAATTACGCAGACTTATTGACACATTTATGTGCTTATGTGCATATTTTTGATCAAATATGGAATATGTTAGTCTAATGTTAGTAGACTAGTATATTATATGCGATGTTTTGAGAATACTGATAATAGTTAAATTTATTTGACTGTGTGCTAATTATGTGTTTTTGAATTTATTCAAAATAAATCTTTCTCAGTACGGAGTATTTGATTTGATAAATGAGCCAGTGGAATATCTTTTGCTGCTAGGAAGGGTTACCTTTTGTGTAAGTGTTGTTGAGTACTTGTATGGGGAATAGTTAAACCTTTTGTGTAAGTGTTCTTGAGTACTTGCATGGGGAATAGTTAAACTAGAAAGTTAAGTCACTTTTTAACTGCCTAGTTACGCGTAGTGTGTGTATGGTTAAAACACTTATTCACCGGGAAAGTCAAGTGTCTCTTCGGTTTCTTTTCTCCCTCTATAAAGTCAAATCCTCCTCTCTTCATTATTCATCACTATTTCTTTTTCTCAACAAACATCCTAACTCCAAACCCTCATCTTGTTCAAATCTCCCCAATGGCTGCTCCTGTATTCTACAGGCTAAACAATGGCGTCTATCTACCGGCCCTTCATTTGGCTGATAACAAGGTCTACTATGACCCTTTTGGGCATCCTGTCCGCATCAGATGGATAGTTTGCAATCCTTTTGATGTTTCCCTTGAAGTTTTTGACGAACTCTCTGGGGATGATCAAATAAATTTTATATTTTTCGAGGGTGAAGTCTCACTCGAGCAGGAGAGACGTGCTTTGGAGGCTGAGCAGGAACGCCTTGCTGTCTCAAACTGTAAGAGAGAATCATTTCTCTTGCACAATCCATGTTCAGAGCGTACCAACGCGAGGAGGATCGAAGCAGAGAAGAAGCAGAAACTAGAGTAGTTAGGATTAGGGTTTAAATTGTTGGAATCTAAATCATCCTGTACTTTGTTTCTATATTAATGAAAATCTTTCATCTTATCTATTTTAAAGCTATTTGTGTCTTGTTTGCTCTGTGTTTACAATTTATCTGAGTATCATATTTCCTATAATACTGCATGCAACTAAAAATCTCTCTGCATATGTCTAACTAAACATCATAAAGTTACATATGTTCAATGTAGTACAGGGTAAACACAATCTCTTTAAGACAACGATAGGAAACTCAGACAAATCACTCAAAGCAGAGGTAACATATTTGGTTTCAATTGATGCATCAGACATATCAACGGAAAAGTAAAGTAGAATATTACACAATAAATTCTTGATTTATATTTTAAATCTCTTAACTTTTGTATGTAAACATCTTTGAAAATCAATTTTTTGCAAAATTCTCTGAATTTGCCTATAATTGCAAGAAACTTTACAAGATTTCTGAGATCTATGGATCAGTCAATAGGCATTTGTGCTAAACTGTAGTTGAAACATCTTTCACAACCAAACTGCAGTTTACCCAGGCACAACAACACAAACACAAACTCAAACACAATCCCACTCAAGTGACTCTCGAAAGGAACCTGTTTTACAAAAAGACAGAAACCTCACAAAATGTTCTTCATTTATTTTGTTGTTTGAGAAAAGAAGGATGTAATAAGCCAAGATCCTCATGCTTATATAAAACTTCCAGAATTCATGAAGGGGATACTTGTGCTTACTAAATCAGAACTGCTCCAAGATATTCAGATTCATCTCCAAAGAAAGTACAAGAACTTCATCTAATACTGGTCTTCTTAGAAGCTCATCAACCCTGTTATGTCAGAATTAAGGAAGAATTGCTAAGGAAAACTGTCAGAAGTTCCTACAATAGCAAAGTTAAAAGAGAGTAAAGGAGATTACTCTTGAATATATAGATGAGACTATCAAAAGATTTTTACTTCCTGGATCATGCACACAAGAACCTATGTCTTAGTGGGGCATAACAACACTATCATTTCCTAATCCATGTTCCACAAGAACCTATACTTCATATAATATACCAGACAAGGAAGAATCTTTTGATAAACATGACACAACAAATTATATTAATAGCAGCTCAGAATTCAGACGGTGGAGTAGAGTACACAAGAACCTGGATGTCAAAGTCCTCCAACAATTCTTGAATCTCCAGCCACACAAGAACCATTACCTCAAAATGGTGATGAAGGCAGAATCACTGAGATCACTATGAGAACAGTTGAAACTGATAAAAGATGTAGCTGCTCAGTACTGCTAAATCAATCAACTGATTCTTCATAATCTCACAAGGTACGAAATGCATACTCACTCTTCTGGTGAAATGAGTATGATTAGACCTATATGGATCACCCCTAATCATATGATTACAGACAACTCTTCTCAGCCACCTCTTATTTCTGTAGGTCAAAAAGCATTTGATCCTTTCATGTGAGGATGAGAGAAAAGATTGAGAGAAAAACAGAAAATAAGATAGGCAGGATCCTTCTTGGAAAAAGGAGAGGTAGATGAGTGTCTGGATTTAGTAATCCTTGTGAGGAAACTCTGACTCTTAAAAGTTATGAGACTAGTGCAGTGAGAAGTAGTGAGACTACTTATTAAAAAGAATAGAGAGTTTAGGACCTTTTGTTACTAAAAGACTTCTTATGCAGATCTAAGTAAAGTCTCTTATTCTACTTGATGAATTCATCACTACAGAAATCACTGAAGCTTGAAGCTGCAGATATTGTTCTAAATAGATAATGACAAAAGCTTGAACAATGTGCATATAGCTGAATCTTTCCACCTAGAGATAATGTCAAAAGGGGGAGAATATATCTAAATACAAAAATAGATGTTGGATGTTACCAGACAATAATACTTTCTTCTTGATAGGGGGAGAGAAGAGAAAATCTAAATGCACTGGTAGTACAAACTTTACAAGGGAAAGTTGAGTAAATCTTCATGCAATGTTGATGCAGATAATATTGAAGACATGTATAGAAGTAAAGTTTATTAAACTCACAGAAGAAGACAAAATGGGGAGATTGACTTCTGCATTTAGTTAGAGTTTTGACATCATCAATCAGAACTTGTGCATAATTTCATAATGAACAAGTTGGGGGAGATTGTAATATATAAGTGATGATGTCAAAGATTACCGAAGATAACAATATCATTAGTGTTCCTGATCAAAGTATGAAGTAAATCTAAATGGACATCTGATCTAAGGAGAATAATGAACTGTTACTTTTCATAATCTATTAAGCTTGGGGTTAGTCTTGTTAACAGGCATGAATGTGTGTTAGGCATTATTCTCACAAATAGGGGGAGATTGTTGTGCAAGACATGCCTGTATCTCAACAAGACTAAGTCATATTGACAACCCTAAGTAAGTTGTATTGTTATCTTAATTTGTATTTTGTACTTGTAACACTTAAAGTCTGTAAAAATGCAAAGGAGCAGACTGGAGTCTTTTTCCCGAAACAGTATCAAGCCTAAGGATTCTATCTGGAAGAAGATTAAGAAGATCATGCCTCAGAAGAATTTTGAAGAAGCTTGGAGTTGAATAAATCTATTTGGATAAAAATACTCTAAGTCAGGATCTCTACAAGTCACATATTTAGTGTTATAGAGAAGTCATTCAAGAACTCCAAATGACTTATCGAGAAGTCAGGAAAGCTACTAAAAACTTAGTGAGATATCAACAAGTCAAGAAGACATGAATATTGGAGATATTGAAGTCATTTCTTCACTAGAGAACTCAGAATTATCGACAAGTCTACATTCATTAGGGAACTATGAGTTATTGATAAGTCAAAGTCCACTAGAGAACTCAGAGATATCGATAAGTTAAAATTCACTAGAGAACTCTAAGTTGTCGACAAGACTAAGTGAAGACATGATGCTGAGAGATCTCGACAAGCTAAAGTTTCATTCGAAAACTTAGAGACCTCTATAAGTCAAATTCACTAGAGCATTAGAGATCTCGATAAGTCATTATACTTATCGAGATGTCAAGATATCTATGTGCCTAATTGGAGATCTCGAGTAAAATTCTCAAAGTACAAAATCACAGACCAGTTCAATATTCAAGATTAACAATCAACAAACAATCCAAACAGCTGGATTGACAAGTCTACAAAAAGCAGCTTGAAGAATGTGCAGGATCAATGGTGAAGATTAACTGACAGAGGAAGATTAAAATTATCACAGGATGCTAAAGATATGCTAAGCCAGAAATGGAAGATCTACTTTTTTATAAATAAAAATGACAAGTGACAGTTTAGAAAAGCTAATAGCATGTCTTATTGTACACTGTGTAAACCAACAGTTAACTGAATTATAAAGTTAACACTGGTCCTTTAGTCAGTTGTAATAATTTAGATCAAATTTCTTTTAACACTCTCAAGGAGAAGCTAAGCTCTTTATCAACAAAGAGCCTAGAAATTTTGTAGAAAAATAGTCTTAATTTTAATATAAAATTAAGTGAGTTTTGAAGATTTGTGTTCTTTATTTTCTGCAAGCTTAATTTCTGCATGAACACATTTTACTACAAGATTTAATTTACTTTGTTCAACCATAAACATTCAAGAAAAGCCCAAAAACAGTAAAACACATTCACCCCCTCTGTGTGTTATTCATTTCCTAACATAATCCATTCTTGATTAAGAATTCTGACAAATTATCATACCATGCTCTTGGTGCTTGCTTCAAACCATGGAGAGCCTTTAATACTCTATAAATAAAATCTGGAAATTCTGGATCTTTAAAGCCAGGAGGCTATTGCACATAGACTTCTTCTTCTAGTTCACCATTGAGGAATGCACATTTCACATCCATTCGATACACTTTGAAATTTGATTGTGCAGCAAATGGAAGAATTTTTTTTTATTTCTTCAAATCTTACTACTGGAGCAAAACTTTCATCATATTCAATTCCTTCTTCTTGTGAGTAGCCTTTAGCAACCAATCTTGCTTTGTTTCTGGTAACAACACAATTTTCATCCATTTTATTCCAGTACACCCACTTTATTTCAATGATTCTTTTGTTTCTTGGTGAAAGAACCAACTCCCAAAGTTTGTTTCTTTCAAATTGATTTAGCTCTTCTTGCTTAGTAGTTATCCAGTCAGGATCAACTAGAGCTTCTTCAGTTTTATTAGGCTCAATTTGAGATAAGAAGCATGCATATAGAGATTCATTTTTAGTGGAACTTCTAGTTCTCACACCAGCATTAGGCTCACTAATAATAGTGCCTATAGTGTGAATCCTGTCCCATTTTCTAGTGTGTTGATTTTGATGACTAGAGGTATCCTCATTTTTTTATTATTGGCATGACTTGTAGAACCATTATCTCTTTCTCCCCTGAATTTATGCTATCAAATTCAGGCGAGTTTCAATCTTGAGATGAATTCTCATTTGTAAAATCTACTGGTTCATTAGCTTCTTTTTTCTATTATCTGCATTCTTTTCATCTTCATCTTTAGAATCACAGTCAATGTTGAGATTTTCAAATTTTAAAGCTTCAGCTTCATTATCATCAAGGCATTTCAAGCCATGATAGTTCTCATCATCAAATGGCACATATGTGCTCTCTATTATCTTCTTTTGTTCTAGCACATAGACCATGTAGGTAGTCCTTTCCAATGAATAATTAAGAAAAATAGCTTCAAATTCTTTGGAGTCAAATTTGCAAACATATTCAGAGTTGTATTTTAACACAAAACACTAGTTTTCAAACACATGAAGATGTTTAACTGTAGGCTTCTTCTTAGACATGATTGTGTAAGGTGACTTGTCAACACTTTGGTTCACCAAATATCTATTCAGAGTAAAACATGTTGTGTTAATAGCCTCTTCCTAAAAGCTTGTTGGTAGACTGACATCTTACAACATTGTCCTTGCAGCTTCAACAAAAATTCTCGTCTTTATTTCAACTATACCATTTGGTTGAGGTGTTCTTGGAGCTGAGAACTCTTGAGTGATGCATTTGTCTTTACAGAAATCATATAATATAGAATTTCAGAACTCAGTACCACTGTCACTTCTCATTTTTTTCATATAATTTTGTTTTTTTTCAATCTTCTTTATGTGTTCAATAAAAACGTGTGAAGTTTCATCTTTTGAATGCATAAAGTCCACCCAAGTATATGTTGAGTATTCATCGACCATTACTAGTGCATATATTTTCTTGGAGATGGACATGACATTCAGAGGACCAAACAAATCCATGCGAATAAGTTGTAGGGGAGCATTAATATAATTCACAGACTTGCTTTTGTGACTTGATCTCTTCATTTTTCCTTTCTGACAAGCTTCACGGACTTCATCTTGGACAAACTCCAAGGCTGGCATGTCTCTCACCAATTCTCTTTAAACAAGAGTGTTGATTATTTTAAATTTTAGGCAAGTGAGATTTTTATCCCAAAGTCTGCTTTGTTCACTTGATGCCTTAGCGTAGAAGGAACACACTTTGTCCTTGCTTGCCGAGTTCATGTCTGCAACAAACATGCTTTCTTTTCTTACTCTCTTGAGAGCAATTTTACCAGTTTTTTTGCTTGTGATAGAGCAATCCCCTTTCTCAAATATAACTTTAAAACCTTTTTCTGCAAATTGACTAACATTTTGAAGATTAACTCCAAGTCCTCCAATCAGTGCTACATCTTGAATGACAATATTTTCATAAATTAAATTGTCATATCCCATTGTGAATCAAAGGGCCATCCATCTTTTCAAACTATGATAACAGGCTTTATCACATGTCATGTGTCTGGAACATCCACTATCAATGATCTATATGACCTTATTCTTCTTTCCCTTCATACAATGAAATTGAACAATAAAAAAAAATAGATTTCTTAATTTGATTAACATTCTCATTTTGACCACAAATTTAAGGTTAACTTATTTTAGATATTTTCTTAGCTTATGAAAGCTAGTCCCAATATTCATGTTGCATGAAATGAAAAATAACTTGTCATAGAAAGAGTAGGGGTCATCTGATTGAGCTTTATTATACTTCCATGCCCCATACTTTGTCTCACTAACAATCTTTTTATAAAGATGAGTTAGGTGATTTTTTGAGCTACATCTATGTCATTGCTTCCTAGAGGCATCTGCAATATAAGTATAATTGTTGCTTTTGTTGACTCCTATTTTTCCATTTTTGTTCTTCTTTTTCTTTATTGTGCTTTCATTTCTTGTTTCAGTTTCTGGTATCTTGGTGACTGAACTAGTCTCAGGCTTTTTCTCACTTCCAGTGTTAACAGTTGATTTGATATTTTTCTTTCCTTTATCTTCATCTATAATCTCTTGCTTGATGATGAGCTCCTCTTCTCTGAAATTCACCTCACATGCTTTGAACAAGGGTGCATTCACTTTTTGAAGCACAACAGGAACTTCCTTGTTCACACTTCCTTTGCCTTTGTCAACTTGACTTTTCTTTTGAGATGACCCAGCCTCATAGTCCAGACCAATTGCTATGTTAGCACAAGTTTTATTCTTTTTATGATATTGGCCAACTAGTTGAGAAGAATTTTTAAATGACTTAAGTTTAAGTTAATCTTTCTCAATTTTATCTCTCAGTTCAGCCTCTATTTTCTCTGGACATTTCAGCTTACTTTTAAGATATTCATTTTCTTTTCTAACTCTAGGCTCACAAGCTACAGCTCTAGTTCTTGTGTCTCAATTTTCAGTTTTTCAGTCACTTTTAATAGTCTATTCATTTCCTTAGTTGCAGCCACCATGCTTGTGTGAATGTGAAATATTTTCATACTCATTTTTTCAATAGTTTTCATATATTATGAGGCATTCAAATAAATGGTGGTTAGGATAGGTACCTCATACTTTGATGCAAATGATTCTCCTTCCTTCAAGTCCATAAGAGCATAGTTTTCATATTCTTCACTATCATCTTCATCATTTGTGTCATCACATCCCTTTCCCTCGGCTATATAAGCTTTTCCTTGTTGTTTATTTAGAAGTGCTTCATACTTCGCTTCAACCTCCAAGTATGCCTTATCTTTCTTCACCCCTTTTTGCTTTCTGCATTCTGTCCACAGATCCTGATTTATAGCCACCTTTTCCAGTTGCACTTGTCTGAGTTTTTCCCTTCCAGTTGTTGTTTTAGGATGTTTAACCTTTACCTTTGAAAGATCTTGGCTTCTTGAATCTTATATTTGAAAATTTTCTTTCCAAGTAAGCCATTGATTGGTCCATTTCATCCAATTCCTCTAGAGTATAGTACTCTTCTTTTCCTACTTCCAGAATGACTTGCTTTTGAGGTTTCTTGATCTTCTGCTCAACAAGTTCTATAACTTGAGTATGAGATTCAGTTTCATCTTCATTTATTTTCCGATCATTAGCTACCAAGGCATTTGAAACTTCCACAACATCTCCGTGACTTAGCTTTAATGATTTTCTTTGCATCATCTCCAACTCATAGGTTTTACAAATACAATACAAAACCTCCAAAGTTATTCTTCCTAGATCTCTCATTTCTCTTATTACATAGATCTTTTATTCCAAATGATCAGGAATAGTGAGCAAGAATTTTAGGTTGACCTCCTCAGTTTCATAGAACTTATCATGCAACTGTAAGTCATTTATCAATTTTTTGAACCTTTCAAAAACTTCAGTAATGCCTTTTTTAGGTTTAGCCATGAAACCCTTATATTGTGAGAACATAATTCTTCTCTGGGTTGACCTCACTTCCTTATTGACTTCACACAAAATCTTTATCTTCTCCCAGATATGATTGGTTGACTCACAGTTGATAATGTTATTATACATGACATTATCAAGAGATTCAATGAGAATGAGTTGCAAGCTACTGTCAAGTAAAACTTTCTCCTTTTCTGGTTTAGTTTATGTAGATGGATCTTTAGGAGCATAGTGACCAGGTATGACTACATCACCTTCAGTTGCTTCAGGTACCCTTACCATATGAATGAATGGTCCATGCTTGAGAATTTCAAGATATAGTAGATGATCCATTCTGATGAACAATATTATTTTCTTCGTCCATAGAGTGTAGTTCACTTTGTCAAAGACATGAATCTTGATACTGCTAAGTTTTTGTGCATTTATACTTCCAAGATCTAATCTATTTACTTTCAGATTTTACTCTTATACCACTTGTTAGGTATGAAATGCACACAGAGAGGGTGGGGTGAATGTGTTTTCTTGATTTTACTTACTTAAAAGCTTTGTTTGAATATTTTCGAGATAATCAACTTAAAGATGTTTTGCTACTTGAACTCAACATGCTAAATATTTGTAGTGATAATCAAATAACTGAAAAGACAGAAACACAATTATCAAAACCCACTTGATCTATATTAAAATCAAATTAGTTATACTAAAAATATATGTGTTCTTGAATAAGAAGAACTCAACTACTTCTCTTAAGAGAATACAAGATTTCTATATTTGTTTTGTTACGTCTGAACTAAAGACCCGTGACATTTTATAGACCAACATGAACAGTTTACAGAACTTGCACTAAAATAGACTAACACATTTTCTAAAATCCTTTTGTCTATATCCATTCTAAGTGTAGCAAATTTTCATATAATCTTCTCGGTATGTGACCCTCCTTTGTCTAGCTCATCTTGACCCGTGATCTTGTACTCCTCAGGCTGCATTTGTAGACTTTCCATTTCAGTGATAAAACGGTTTGTTGACTAATAATCATGAATCTTCAAGTTGGTTGCATTCTGTAATTTGAGCTATTATCGAGATCTTTATTACTATATAGAGATGTATCATATTGACATGTAGAATGACTTATCGAGATCTCCACTTCTCTACAAGAGTTATGACTTGTCGATATCTCTAGTTCTCTATATGCAGTTTGACTAGTCGATATCTCCGGTTCTCTATATGCAGTTTGGCTTGTCGATATCTCCATTTCTCTACATGCAGTTTTGACTTATCGATATATCCAATTCTCTATATGCAGTTTTAACTTATCGATATCTCCACATCTCTACATATACACTTGACTTATCTACAAGTAGAATGACTTCTCTACAAGTAGAGTGACATCTCTATAGGTATAATGACTTCTCAACAAGCTTATCTGACTTCTCGATAGACTTCTTGATATAACTTGATCTATGACTTCTTGACATTTGACTTAGAAAATTTTACAATTCACAACATTATTCTTCACCAAGCATTTTATCTTTATTTTGAGGCATGATCAGGCTCGATCTTCTTCGAGACATTTATTCCTAGCTTGTTGGTTGTTTACTGAAAAATACTCCAGTCTAATCTACTTAACAATTTTATAGACTCAAGGATCATCATTACAGGATACATAAAATTACAAGTCAACTAAATTTTGGGATTGTCAAAGTAACTTAGTCTTGTTATGTGAAGGTATGTCTTGCACAACAATGAGTGTCATAAATAACAATAATTTATTTAACCTTAAACATAATTACTTAAATATTTGTAGAGTTAGTTTTAAACAATTAAATTTGATATATGAAGTTAAGAATAATAAATAAACGGATCATTACCTTATTTATTAAATAATTTTAAATTTCAAAGGCATGTCTCGTACATTTTTAATATATTTTTATAAAAAAAATCTAAGTGTACAATAATTAATATTTTAAATGTTGAAAATAGATACAGTTATATAAATAATATATATGTGTAATATATATTTATATAGGTTAGCTTCATAAATAGTCAGTGTATTTCGGTTTATTTCGAATTCGAAATCAGAACTTGGCCCATTTTTCAAAAATACTCGAAAGTTCACATTCGAGAACTTAGAGACCTTGACAAGTCAAGTTCATATTCGAGAACTTAGAGATCTCGACAAGTCAAGACACTTGTCGAGAACTAAGAGATCTCGATAAGCCATTATACTTATCGAGATGTTAGTTATCTATATAATAAATAAACTGTATTTTTTTTAATAAGCATCAAATGTCTTACCATTTTTCAAATAACATGTTAATAAAAATTCTAAATTTTACTTTATAGTTGTATTTTCATTTTTTCTAAAGAGAATAAAAAATGTAGGAATTTGGTATCACCTTTTTACAAATTCACCATCATTAAATAATATTATAAACCTATTTTTTTTTTTAAAATTAAAACATTATTATAAAAAATCAATTTAATATATTTTCTTAGTTTTAACGGATCTTTTGATATCTCATGTCAAATTTGTTGCAAAAGTTATATTTTTTTCTTTTACCGGGTGCTTTTTAGCCACCAACAGCTTGTGTTTTCGTTCCCTGGATGAGATCAAGGATTCTTTCTGATTAGTAAAATGAAAGGCGTTTTCTGGTCCCCCCTGAGCCGGGGGGTGCTTGTGGGGGGGGGGGTGCCACGAAGAAACAAGGGAAGGAAAGGCCCAGAAACAATAATGTACAACCAGTTAGTAATTTTGATACATAATATCAATTGACTTGATCGTATATAGATCCCAAAAATATTTATTTTTATTAATATAAGATATTACAAATTTTATCCTTATTGATAAGATATTCTCGTCGAGCACGTAATTTAAATTTACTAAACTTAGACAGTGATGATGTATTTTCGTCCGGGTCATTTAGCCAAATTTCGAGTATTTTGTCAAAATGGGTAAAGTTCTGATTTTGAAGCAGGTAATTTTGATACATATTATCAATTGACTTGATCCTATACATACCTCAAAAATATTAATTTTTATCGATATAAGATATCACAAAACTTCCCTTTATTGGTAAGATTTTCTCGTCAAACTCGTAATTGACTTAAACCTAAATAGTGGCATTATATTTTTGGCCCGGTCATCATGGAATTGAGATAAACAAGCATTAAAATAAGAATACATGGAATTCATTCAGAAATATTACGCATAAGAATTAAGCAAGATGGGCATGATATGGAACAAACAGAATTAACAAATAAATCACTAATTCTATCTAGTCCAATCATGTTGATGTATCTCATCTAGCTATCTCAATCCAATTATAAACTAATACATCTTAACAAACAATTTATATCAAATGAATAATCACAATGTAATAGGATACAGGAGATAAGCATAAACAAAGGTCTTATATACTGGAAAACATATATCTCACTAAAGCAATTAATCATGTTCAACAAATATTCAAACACATATTTAAGATCATCTAAAGTAACATGCACAAGTTAAACATCAATCCTAGTTACCAAAAATATATTCTAGTGAACTAGTTCAACATTATCTATGTGTGATGCTATCATGCTTGTGCGAGTGTTAAACATTTAAATACTAAGATCTTATCATGCAATGAATATTTAGAGAAAATTATTGCAGTGATTCAATAATTTGAAACATGAGATATGTGAGTTGGACCATCTTCAGAGATTGCTATGACAACAAGATATTCATGATCTTCCTTCTCGTAATCTGATATGTGACGCCCTCAATCTCGGGGTTAGGAAATGAGGACTCACACACCTTTAACCTAATAATTAAATATGCATAAACCCCGATTATCTACTAACAGGAGAACGTATGAGACAAGATTACAACTACCAATCACAAAATATAACTTACAAACCCAAATTATTATTAAATAAACAATATCGATTCCGGCTGGGAACCGACCGATAACCCATTGTATCTTTAAACACTCCTTTCTAGGCGCGAGCTCACTCATAATTACCACTACCTGCTCTGGCAACTGGAAGCCCTCAACACGGTAGGGACCACCAAGTACGCTCTTACGAGCAGTGCGCCTAATCCTGGCCATCTTCTTGCTTAGCTGCCATGGTTAGATTAAAACAAAACAAATGAGTATAAAACTCAGCAAGCAACTATATAGCAGTTCTACAATATCAATTCTCAATATGCTTTACCAAACTCAGGGCATTCTACTTTATTTGATCTAGGTGGCAGATTTCCAGCTTTTGGGTTAAGGAAAGGTTTTTGAAGGAACAATATGGAGCTTTTAAGGAACAAGGCTCAACGTAGGTCGAAAGCCGACATTCATCACAAATCAATAAAGGATCAGAATAGATCTTTCAATAGAGGAAAGCAACAGTATTTCAATATATGGAATCAATCATATGATCAACAGATTGAAGAATCAGGGTTCTCGAGCTTTAAGCTTCACATTAACATAATCAACTCTTTTCAAAGCAATATAAACCATTTTCATTTTCAAAAATCAATTTACTAAACAGAAAGTTTCAGTTCCCTTTTTAAATAATCATTTAGAACCCTTGATTGGATCACTTTATCTTTCCATTTCATATTAATACGGGTGATCAGCCCGTACCGACCTCCATCCGGTCTTTAAGGTACCAATCGGCATAATTTCAGCCTTAAGTTGGACTAGCCCCGCTAGCCTCTTACCATGACTGGACTAGTCCCACTAGCCTCTTACGTCCCAATCCAATCCATCAGGAATTCATTTGGAAAACCTTGAGTTGGAAAAACAAATAGGTTTTCTAAAATTCATTTTATCATTACCAAGAATTTGAAATCATTCGGACTTTTTCAAGTCGAAACTCATTCTTAATTCAGATTTTAAGGAAACAAAGTTCAGGGGGTGATTCAAAGATACGCAAGGAACAATTCATAAGAATTCTGTATCAGGGATAACAAAGCACTTAAGTTAGAAGGATCAACATCTGTTTAGGATCAATAGGGTGATCAGGAGGAACAAGGTATCATTAAACAGGGTTAACAAGGATAATCAGAGGGTTCAATATATTTCATGGCTCAATACATAATTTGAACAGAAAGGACAAATTATCAAAGGGTTGAATCATTAAGTTTATCAGTAACAGTTTATCAAGAACAAAGGCAGGGTACCTCAAATCAATATCAGGGTCTCATAATTAAACAGTTCAATACTCTACATGGTATGAACAACATTCTCTTTATAACCATTTACACAAGTAATCAGAGTTACTTGCCTGGATTTTCTTTCCTGAAGGTTGAACTACTGCCACCTAGTAAATCATTTCCTTTCCTAGCCTGAATGCCCTCACGCTCCGAATCTACAATAAAACCAAAACCTTAATCAGATTTCAACTCTCATTCCCGAAACGTTTACTATTTACGCTAATCCAATCAAACGATTGACCTTAACTATACGAGTATAGTTACACAAATACACATATCATATAATATACTTCACTCTTACCCTTTATACTTTCAAGTATTCAACGAACAACTTATATCTTAAAACACACTTTTAATTTGACTTTAAACCAAATCAAGCTACCACAACTCACATGAGTACACATTTCATTTAAAACTCAATTCCATAATTATAACACTACTTATAACCGTTTAGAATCAAGGCAACTAATTCTTCTTCTTCTTAAAATTCTATAATTCGAACCAAAAATAGCAAATAAGCAAATAATTCCTAAAATTTTCACATGCAATCACCTAGTTATCTTCTATAATCAAATCCAACACTTAAATTTGAATTTGACTTCTTAAAATTCATGATCCATCCGACCCTACTATAAATACCAATCAAAATCAACCAATTTTTCATACCAAATCCACATAAACACATAAACAATCATTTAGACATATAATCCAACTTAATATTCTTATAAAACAACTATACCATTCGAATTTCTCAAGAAATACAACATACAACTTTAATTTAATCTTATAAATGACATGCAAGAGTATTTTCATGGTTTAAACCTAAATCCTAGTTGATTCAAGCAAGAATAACACACCAAGTTGCTATCTTCTTCTATATTAAGCAAGAATTCGAACCAAACATAACACAATCCCACATGCATACTCGAATTTAACCTTTAATTCAATTTAGGCCCTTAGTTAATCCATCAATTTCAAAAACAACTATCAAACAATCATTTTTATCAACCAAAATCAATTTATTCTTTGATAACCCAAAACCCTATTCGGCTTTTACACTAATCAACACATGCATGGACAATTTCGACCCTTTACACTACCAATCACTCTAATCAAACAATAATTTCTAAGATTAAACATTAAAAACTCATTTTCATCAACTAACATCAACTTAATTCCTTTAAAAAATCAAAACCCATTTGGGTGTTTTCATGATTAACACTTGCAACAATCAAAAGAACAAGTTTTGGTGTAGTAGAGTTTAGTGGTTACATCATTACTCACCACCAGTTCACCGGAGTTCATCACCGGTGGCGGTGGCCTCACGGTGGTGCCCTCATTCGAGGGTATCCTACCATAAAACCTCCGATTATTTTTTAAAATCACAACAACGAACACATACAAGACAAGATCACCATAAGTTCACTTCATCTTATTTTTATAAAGCAACAATTCGGCCTAGCCGAACCTACACACAAGCACACAACCCACATGCAAGTATCAAACTATGCATGCAATAGGATTAGAGCTCGTATATGGAACAAGAACGAATTTCCATGGAAGAATCCATAAAAATCAAGTGTAGAAGAGTGATATACCGAGTGGAATAGAGAGAGAAGAGAGTGAGCTTCGAGAGTGAGAGAGATGAGAGAAAAAGAGAGAATGAAAGTGTGGTCGGGTGGAAAGAAAAGAAGGAGGAGGAAATGAGTGTATATATATGCTTAGAGGGCAGGGGCATTTTAGTAATTAACTAATCCCCACTTATGTTGATTAATCTTTTTCTTTTTACTCAAATAAGATAAAAACTAAATATAAATTATATCTCTCTCAGAAAGTTGAAAATTATTGCAAATGAAAATTTCAAAACGTAGATCTCAAAATTAGCTTTCCGACTATTACTCATAATAAGGTTTTGAGCGTACGGTTGATTATATATGAGTTTCGCAATCTCGCCTTAATAATAACATTTTTCCACATAAAATCAATTTAAAAATGCAAAGACCACCAAATAAATCCACTTATTATTTTTAAAAAGTCTCTAGGACTACTAAGAAGATATCAAAACAAATCCCATATTTTTATCTTACTCAGATAATTTTATAAAAATGCACAAAGGTTAATTAGACATTTATTTAAGTCACATAATTCCTTAAAAATTCATAAAAATATCACAGAACACATAGTCATGGACACAGACAACAATCTCACATATATAATCACATAACGACTCAGGTCTAATCATGGAATTTATCCTTCTTTAATCTTTATCCTTTTCTACGCGTACTGGGTCACGTTCAGCCTGACGGCCCGACGCTCAGCGTTTCGATTACGCTTCTCATTATCTTTTCCAAAAAACACGTCACTTAGGATGAAATACTTTATTTACTCATTCATTTCATTCAATCACACATAATTCACATTTTATATTCTTTAATTCCTTATTAGGACGGGTTCCGTTCTACCTGACGGCCCGACGATACAGCTTAACTCCTAAGCTGACTCTTTAAATTAGAACGTTTTTTTTATTTATGCTCCTATATTCTAATATACAACAAAGACATTTGATCAACACTTAATCACATAATTATAATCACATAACATACTTTATTGACTTGATTACGTCACAAAATTCTCAGTCGTCACAATCTACCCTCCTTAAAAGGATTCTGTCCCCAGAATTTAATCTAAGCAAATAGATGGGGATACTTTTCTTTTATTTCGCTTTCTAATTCCCAAGTCGATTCTTCGACTAATGGATTTCTCCACAACACTCTAACTAGAGGTACAACTTTATTTCTAAGCGTCCTTTCTTTTCGATCCAAAATTCGTACTAGCTGTTCCACATAGGAGAAATCTGGTTGGATCTCCACTGGTTCCAACTCGATCACATGGATTGCATCAGCATTATACTTCTTTAGAAGAGATACCTGAAATACATTGTGCAGATGTTGCATTTGTGGAGGTAGCGCCAATTCATATGCCACTTTCCCAACTCGACGCAATACTTCAAATGGTCCAATATACTTAGGACTCAACTTCCCTTTCTTTCCGAATCGGGTTAAACCTTTCCAAGGAGATATCTTTAACAAGACTTTGTCTCCAGATTTGAATTGCACATCTTTTCGTTCTTGATTTGCGTACTTTGCTTGGCGATCTTGAGCTGCAATTAACCTTTTTCGAATCATTTCTACCTTTTCTTTCGTTTGTTGAACTAGCTCTAGGCTGATTAATTTGTGCTCACCAACTTCGTCCCAATAAGTAGGGGATCTACACTTTCTTCTGTACAACGCTTTATAAGGCGGCATGCCAATACTCGCGTGATAACTGTTGTTGTAGGAAAACTAAATTAAGGGCAAATGATCGTCCCAATTTCCTTTGAAATCTATTGCACAAGTTCGCAACACTTCTTCAATTGTCTGAGTTGTTCTTTCACTTTGTCTGTCTGTCTGCGGATGATATGTCGTACTCATATTCAACTTAGTTCCCAAATGTTCATGGCAATTATCGCCAAAATCTCGAGTTAAACCTTGGATCTCTATTGGACACGATAGACAAAGGAACTCCATGACGCATCACGATCTCATCCAGATACAATTTGATCAACTTTTCCAATGAAAACCTTTCATTTATTGGCAAGAAATGTGCTGACTTCGTCAACCGATCGATTACCACCCAAATCGCATCATGATTTGACTTCGTTTTAGGTAATCCTACCTCGAAATCCATCGCTATATGCTCCCATTTCCATTCAGGTATGTCTAGTGGCTGAAGCAATCCGCTCGGCCTGTGATGTTCCGCTTTGACTCTTTGGCACATGTAACATTTACTTATCCATTCCGCAATTTCCTTTTTCATGTTGGGCCATCAATAACTTTCTTTTAAATCCTGGTACATTTTCGTACTTCCAGGGTGAATTGAAAATCTCGAGTTATGCGCTTCTTGCAAATCTCGTGCTTTAGTTCCACATCATTAGGTATCCAAATACATGAGCTAACACGGTATATTCCTTTCCCATCTTTTTGAGCTTTAATTTCTTCTCCCATCAACCTATCCTTTTCGCGATTCATCACTTGCTCTTGACAACATCGAATCTTTTCCAAAATTTCAGGTTGAAATGACATTGCATATATAGCTTCACCTCCAAATTCTGGAGTCTGCACCTCTATTTCCATCTTTTCAAAATCCTTGATCATTTCTTCTGATGATGTTAACAGATTCAATCTTTCTTTTCGACTTAAAGCATCGGCTACCACATTTGCCTTTCCAGGATGATAATTTATCACACAATCATAATCTTTGATCAATTCCAACCACCTTCTTTGTCGCATATTCAATTCTTTCTGAGTAAAGATATACTTTAAACTCTTATGATCCGTATAAATCTCACACTTTTCCCCGTACAAATAATGCCTTCCAAATCTTAAGGGCAAACATAATTGCTGCCAATTCCAAATCATGCGTTGGATACTTTTGCTCGTGCGGCTTGAGTTGCCTTGACGCATATGCTATTACCTTCCCGTGTTGCATTAACACACATCTGAGTCCTTTATATGAAGCATCACTGAATATCACAAATTCCCCTTTATCATCTGGTAGTACCAACACTGGGGCGGTTACCAACCTCTTCTTTAACTCTTGAAAACTTTCCTCGCACTTTTCTGTCCAAACGAACTTCTCGTTCTTTCTTGTCAACTTTTTCAACGGAACGGAAATCCTTAGAGAAATCTTGCACAAATCTTCTATAATATCCGGCTACTCCAGAAAACTTCTGACTTCCGTAGGAGTCTTGGGTCTTTTCCAATTCATTACAGCTTCTATCTTGGCTGGGTCTACTTTGATTCCTTCTTTGTTAACTACATGACCAAGAAATTGCACTTCCTTTAGCCAAAATTCGCACTTTGAAAACTTAGCATACAGCTTCTCTTTTCACAGAATTTCCAAGGAAATCCTCAAATGCTCCTTATGATCTTCTTTCGTCTTGGAGTAAATCAGTATATCGTCGATAAACATAATAACAAACTTATCCAAGTACTGCTTGAACACTCTGTTCATAAGATCCATAAATGCGGCTGGCGCATTTGTCAAGCCAAACGCCATTACCAAAAACTCATAGTGTCTGTATCTCGTTTGGAACGCTGTCTTGGGTATATCTTCTGCTTTAATCTTTAATTGATGATACCCATATCTTAAATCAATCTTTGAAAAACACGAAGCTCCTTTTAACTGGTCAAACAAGTCATCGATCTGCGGTAAAGGGTATTTATTCTTGATTGTCAACTTATTCAGCTCACGGTAATCAATGCACAACCTCATACTTCCATCCTTTTTCTTTACAAATAACACCGGTGCGCCCCACGGGGATACACTCGGTCGGATCACTCCTTTTCCCAACAATTCTTGCAACTGAGCTGCCAATTCTTTCATCTCGACCGGCGCCATGCGATAGGGAGCTTTTGACACTGGTTCTGTTCCAGGAGCCAAATTAATCATAAACTCGATCTCTCTGTCTGGAGGTAGTCCAGGCAATTCATCGGGAAACACGTCCAGAAAATCTCTTACTACCGGAATATCCTCGATCTTCACAGATTATTTCTCCACGTCCACGACATGAGCCAAATAAACTTCGTATCCTTGACGTATTAACCTTCTTGCCTCAATTGCCGCTAGAAATTTCTTTTCTTGCCTCTTTCCTTTGAATATCACTTATTCACCATCCTTGGTTCTGAATTTCACCTCTTTACTTTTACATTCTATTTGCGCTTCATGGTTTGAAAACCAATTCATTCCTAGTATAACCTCAAATTCTCCTAACTTAAAGGGAATTAAGTCAGCAGAAAAGTGCCGACCTTCTATAGTCACATCATAATTAGGACAAATCTTACTAGCAATAACTTTCGCTTGATTTGCTACCTCTATAATCATATTAGGCTCTAGAGGGTAGGCAACATAATTTAACTTACCAAGAATACTTTCAGAGATAAAAGATCTAGTTGCTCCAGAATCCATCAAAACTTTTACTTCTACTGAGTTTATATCAAGCATACCTGCTACCACGCCCACATCTTGCACCGCATCTTTCATCATCATGTTAAAGGTTCTAGCTCTGGGTTGAGCTGATGGTGCTGGGAGAGACGGCTGTCCAGCAATTCTGAGAACATTAGCCTTCTGAACAGGCTCCTTGCAATTCCTGGCCATATGGCCCACTTTAACACACTTGAAACAAGCCGAATCAGGCTTCCTTGCTCCACTTGGGCATTCTGAAGAGTAATACTCCTTCTGGTTGCACTTGAAACACGTTATATCCAGCTTATTACACCTTCCCAGGTGTCTCTTTCCACAATTCCTGCATTCTTGCATCTGGGGTCTGTTGTCCTTCCCCGGTTGTCCAGCTTTCTGGAAACGGTTCTTCTGAGCTCCATTACCGGGTTTAAACTTCTGGAACTTTTGGTTCTGACCTCCACCATTCTTTCCAAACTTTCCTCTGAACTTTGAGATTCCTTGCTCTTGCTCAGAGCTTTCAAACTTCCTCCTTTCTTCCTTCATTTTCTCTTCTTGCAGCTTCCCGCTCACCTTCCACTATCATTGCTTTTTGAACCAAAATAGCATAATTCTTGATCTCCCACATTGTTATTTGACTCCTAATCCACGGATTAAGTCCCTGTTGGAATCTCTTACCCTTCTTCGCTTCTGTATTCACGTACTCAGGTACGAATGTAGACAATTCCGAAAACTTCACCTCATATTCTGCTACTGACATATCCTCCTGTCTAAGGTCCAGAAATTTCATTTCCAACTGATCTTGCATATAGCTTGGCAAATACTTCTCCAGAAACATCTCAGTGAACTTCTCCCATGTCAAGTCTTTGCCTTCCAACAACGCCTTAGAAGACTCCCACCAGAAACTTGCTTCATCTTTTAGGTAATAACTTGCATACTGAGCTTTCTTGTCGTCATTAACTTCTGCTAACTCAAAGGCTTTTTCCATTTCTCTCAACCACGACTGAGCTTTAATCGGGTCTGGCAAACCTAAGAATTCTGTGGGATGAACAGATTGAAAGTGCTTGATATTTCCAACTTTAGGGGCCACAGGTTGTTGCAAAAGCTGAGCAAGTCTGCTCATCATGGTGGTTGCTGGGTTTACTTCTGGGTCTTGGGTAGGAATTTCTCCTTCTTGGTGATCTGGTGAGTTGGCCATTTCTTACAAACCTGATTGAGCAATTATATAGCAATACAATGGCATGGCAGATATATAACAACAGTTTCTATAAAATCTCTTTTGTGGGTTTTAAGTTTTACCCAATTTTGCACATGCAATCCTATTACTACATAATTCTCATATCGGTGTTGCTTTATCATGGCACAGAATAGGGTTTTATGATCTTTAAACATGGTTGTACAAAAATATGGTTATATAGAAACATAGTATTAAGAACAGTTTATGAGATATTTAAGGTGCATAATGGAAAGCAAGACAATGGATTTATTTAAACAAGGGTACATAAAGATAGTTCTGGATATCATAGGTTCTGAAATAAGGTACAATAAATAGCAGGGTTAAACAGAGAAAAAACTGGAAAACATCCCCCTATCTACCCCTAACTTCCAACTACTACTACTACAACACTGATCTGAAATACAATAAGATAAATGAAAAGGGATCCCGCCATCTGACCAAGTATCCCAAAGCCTACCGGCGCTGAAAAACAATAATCTACGGGCTCAACCAACAGTCCCGTCTAATCGTCCAGAATCTCTCTCAACACAACCAACATCCAGCGAATGATCTTATGCAGCCTCCGGACCTCAGCATCAGCATCACTAGTGGATGGTCCCTTATCCAATCTCCTCCTGGCAACCTGCTCCACCATCTTCACCCGAAACTCGCCACTCATCATCCATAACTGAAGCACTCTGCCTAGACCCTCTGGCTAGCCTATCCACCAAAGCTCCCAACTCAGGAATGCGGGAGTACACAAAGTCTCGATCCTGGGCTAACTTGCCACCAACACTGACAGGTACAGTCTTAGGCATCTCGGACTCTGGCTCAGGGGCAGGGGTCTCTGAATCTGGCCTCAAGGGTGAAATCTGCATAGGGATCTCACTACTCTCAGAAGGGTCCTCCTCTGGGTCTGAACTAACATACACAGGCTCCTCTGGAGAGGGTGGAATGGGGTCCACAGGGGTACCAGTCAAACCAATCTCTGAATCTGAGTCATTACCAGGATCCTGAGAGAAAACACAAAACAGCAACCAAGAAACAATGTTAGGGTTAAATAAAGCTTCCAGCTAACTCACACCTTAACTCTAGTTTCCACTTTACCAATCAACACTTTCCTTAGACTATACCTAATAATCTAACTCAACTCTTTATGAGTCGAACTCTCTCGCAATATAGATATATTCCCAAAATACCCTTTTTAATGCTAACTTATCTCAGGGACTAGATCCTGTAGCTCTGATACCAACTTGTGACGCCCTCAATCTCGGGGTTAGGAAATGAGGACTCACACACCTTTAATCTAATAATTAAATATGCATAAACCCCGATTATCTACTAACAGGACCAACAGGAGAACGTATGAGACAAGATTACAACTACCAATCACAAAATATAACTTACAAACCCAAATTATTATTAAATAAACAATATCGATTACTGGCTGGGAACCGACCGATAACCCATTGTATCTTTAAACACTTCTTTCTAGGCGCGAGCTCACTCATAATTACCACTACCTGCTATGGCAACCGGAAGCCCTCAACACTGGTAGCGACCACCAGGTACGCTCTTACGAGCAGTGCGCCTAAGCCTGGCCATCTTCTTGCTTAACTGCCATGGTTAGATTAAAACAAAACAAATGAGTATAAAACTCAGCAAGCAACTATATAGCAGTTCTACAATTTCAATTCTCAATATGCTTTACCAAACTCAGGGCATTCTACTTTATTTGATCTAGGTGGCAGATTTCCAGCTTTTGGGTTAAGAAAAGGTTTTTGAAGGAACAATATGGAGCTTTTAAGGAACAAGGCTCAACGTAGGTCGAAAGCCGATATTCATCACAAATTAATAAAGGATCAGAATAGATCTTTTAATAGAGGAAAGCAACAATATTTCAATATATGGAATCAATCATATGATCAACAGATTTAAGAATCAGGGTTCTCGAGCTTTAAGCTTCACATTTACATAATCAACTCTTTTTAAAGCAATGTAAACCATTTTCATTTTCAAAAATCAATTTACTAAACAGAAAGTTTCAGTTCCCTTTTTAAATAATCATTTAGAACCCTTGATTGGATCACTTTATCTTTCCATTTCATATTAATACGGGTGATCAGCCCGTACCGACCTCCATCCGGTCTTTAAGGTACCAATCGGCATAATTTCAGCCTTAAGTTGGACTAGCCCCTGCTAGCCTCTTACCATGACTGGACTAGTCCCACTAGCCACCTAGTAAATCCTTTCCTTTCCTAGCCTGAATGCCCTCACGCTCCGAATCTACAATAAAACCAAAACCTTAATCAGATTCTCAACTCTCATTCCCGGAACGTTTACTATTTACGCTAATACAATCAAACGATGGACCTTAACTATACGAGTATAGTTACACAAATACACATATCATATAATATACTTCACTCTTACCCTTTATACTTTCAAGTATTCAACGAACAACTTATATCTTAAAACACACTTTTAATTCGACTTTAAACCAAATCAAGCAACCACAACTCACATGAGTACACATTTCATTCAAAACTCAATTCCATAATCATAACACTACTTATAATCAGTTTAGAATCAAGGCAACTAATTCTTCTTCTTTTTAAAATTCTATAATTCGAACCAAAAATAGCAAATAAGCAAACAATTCCTAAAATTTTCACATGCAATCACCTAGTTATCTTCTATAATCAAATCCATCACTTAAATTTGAATTTGACTTCTTAAAAATCATGATCCATCCGACCCTACTATAAATACCAATCAAAATCAACCAATTTTTCATACCAAATCCATATAAACACATAAACAATCATTTAGACATATAATCCAACTTAATATTCTTATAAAACAACTATACCATTCGAATTTCTCAAGAAATACAATATAAAACTTTAATTTAATCTTACAAATGACATGCAAGAGTATTTTAAATGGTTTAAACCTAAATCCTAGTTGATTCAAGCAAGAATAACACACCAAGTTGCTATCTTCTTCTATATTAAGCAAGAATTCGAACCAAACATAACACAATCCCACATGCATACTCGAATTTAACCTTTAATTCAATTTAGGGCCTTAGTTAATCCATCAATTTCAAAAACAACTATCAAACAATCATTTTTATCAACCAAAATCAATTTATTCTTTGATAACCCAAAACCCTATTCGGCTTTTACACTAATCAACACATGCATGGACAATTTGGACCCTTTACACTACCAATCACTCTAATCAAAAATAATTTCTAAGATTAAACATTAAAAACTCATTTTCATCAACTAACATTAACTTAATTCCTTTAAAACACATGCAACAATCAAAAGAACAAGTTTTGGTGTAGTAGAGTTCAAGATTATCAAACTATGCATGCAATAGGATTAGAGCTCATATATGGAATAAGAACGAATTTCCATGGAAGAATCCATAAAAATCAAGTGTAGAAGAGTGATATACCGAGTGGTATAGATAGAGAAGAGAGTAAGCTTCGAGAGTGAGAGAGATGAGAGAAAAAGAGAGAATGAAAGTGTGGCTGGGTGGAAAGAAAGGAAGGAGGAGGAAATGAGTGTATATATATGCTTAGAGGGCAGGGGCATTTTAGTAATTAACTAATCCCCACTTATGTTGATTAATCTTTTTCTTTTTACTCAAATAAGATAAAAACAAAATATAAATTATATCTCTCTCAGAAAGTTGAAAATTATTACAAATGACAATTTCTAAACGTAGATCTCGAAATTAGCTTTCCGACCATTACTCATAATAAGGTTTTGAGCGTACGGTTGATTTTATATGAGTTTCGCAATCTTGCCTTAATAATAACATTTTTCCACATAAAATCAATTTAAAAATGCAAAGACAACCAAATAAATCCACTTATCATTTTTAAAAAATCTCTAGGACTACTAAGAAGATATCAAAATAAATCCCATATTTTTATCTTACTCAGATAATTTTATAAAAATGCACGAAGGTTAATTAGACCTTTATTTAAGTCACATAATTCCTTAAAAATTCATAAAAATGTCACAGAACACATAGTCATGCACACAGACAACAATCTCACATATATAATCACATAATGACTCAGGTCTAATTATGGAATTTATCCTTCTTCAATCTTTATCCTTTTCTACGCGTACCGGGTCACGTTCAGCCTGACGGCCCGACGCTCAGCGTTTCGATTACGCTCTCATTATCTTTTCCAATCAACACGTCACTTAGGAAGAAATACTTTATTTACTCATTCATTTCATTCAATCATACATAATTCATATTTTATATTCTTTAATTCCTTATTAGGACGGGTTCCGTTCTACCTGACGGCCCGAACGACACAGCTTAACTCCTAAGCTGACTCTTTAAATTAGAACATTTTTTTATTTACGCTCCTATATTCTAATATACAGCAAAGACATTCGATCAACACTTAATCACATAATTATAATCACATAACATACTTTATTGACTTGATTATGTCACAAAATTCTCACTCGTCACATGATCCATCCCAACTCTTTCCCGTGCACTATAAGTTTTGACTAGCTGCTTCCCAAATAAAACATTCCACCTTTGTCTCAACTCTTCAACTGAATCCCTACTCATCCTTGTTTGTCAAGCTTCTCGTTCCGTTGTAGCAAAATCCATGATAGTTACTTGACACATATTTCTTTTCTGACCTGTTGTTAGGACGGAAACACGCGCTAAAATTACACGCAAATATATGCGTTCGTAAGTAGTATAAGATATAAATTAGATTCGTACCCATATAGACTCTTTTTAGTTAACTTAAAATTATGCACCTATGCAACAATGGTATAGTTATCGCTCAATGCTAGGACAATAACAAGTTGAGATGTTTATAACTAAGATTAAACTAACATGCAATTAACTAAGAATAAAAGTGATTGAATTAACTATATGACACAAACATGAGATTCTAACTTTATTAAATACTTCATTCGAAGTCATTCTTCTTAACTTTAGCATGCAGTGGTGACGAAAACTAATCAGATAACACGGAACTAGTAAATGCCAACTTTCGTTGTACGAATACCCTACTACCAGACATCCATAAAAGAGATAGAAGCTGAATAGATACTAATTATGTTGAGACCCTATATATCTATAGAATTTGACAACATAAAGGTTTAATGAACTAGTTATCTATCGTGATTACATAGGGTAAGTAAGATGGTTAAAATTACCTACGAATCATGCATAATAAATACATGAACCTATGCTAGCATGGCAAGTTCTAAATCTCTATATTCATTATCGATTCAATAGAGATTAACAAACTATCTTATATGTTCGCGACACACATAAGACGAATACGCAAAACCAATACTATGATATAATACAATCACCACACACTTAGGTATCAAAATAATTAACTATAGAAATCTATAAGTAAATCCGTTAGAACCCCATGACAACGATTAGTTCATAACCGAACTCATCATTACCATGGGTTCCAATGAAAGCATGGTAAATAAACTAAGATAAACTAGGTCTGAAATAACTGAATAATAATAACAAAGTACATTAACAAGAGTATTAGGTTCAAATAACAAAGAAACAAGCATCCAAGATGACAACTTAAGCAAAGAATCACAAGTAAAAACAAGATCTTCTTCTCCTTCGTTGTATTATGCTATTAGGTCTTCTTGCTGCTATCTCCTTGCTCTACTATATGAAAAATGTCTTTTAAAAGTCTTTAAATACCAGCCCAAAAAATCAAGAGTCCTTCAAATCAATCTTATAATCGAGTCAGGATTCCTAAAATTCCGACCCAGCGCAGCCGCCCCGTACACTAGCGCGGGCGCGCTCGCTCTTTGACAAATGGGCGCGCTCGCTCCCAAGACTAGCGCGACCGCCCTGACCTTCTGGAAAATCTGAGTTTTTCTGCTTTCTTGACCTTCTCGTGCTGGTTCCTTGTGCGCAATCGACCGAGGTTCCATCCTAACACTCTTTTAAGCATAAAACATGCAATATCCATTCCTTCTTTCGAATATGCCCTGAAACGCAAAACACTACGTGTTTTGTAGAGATAATATGCTTTAACAGGAATAATAAAACATGCAAATGAACACACTATCTTTCAAAACTCACTTAATTTTATATAAAAATCAAGCTAGTGTTTTGCTACAAATTTTTGGGTTCTTGGTATGTTAAGAACTCAGCTTCTCTCTTGAGAGTTACAAGATTTTTAGATCTATTTATTACATCTTAAAACAAAGCATCTAGTATTTACTTTATTGAACAATAAACACTGATTTTACACAGCATGTAATAGCATATACTAAACCCTACTTTAAGTTAACTAAAACTTTCTATTTCTGGTTTAGTGTATCTTTGCAAATCGTGCATATCTCTGACTTTACTTTGTCAGTCAATCTTGGCCTTTGATCTTGTACTCTTCTAGCTGCTTTTGTAGACTTTTTAAATAATTGATTAATTTGTTTGTTGATTGATAATCATGGGTATTTAACTGGTCCACACTTTGTACTTTGAGTTTTACCTCGAGATCTCCAGTTTGGTATATAGAGAATTCAACATCTCGATAAGTATAATGGCTTATCGAGATCTCTTATTACTCTATAGTTGTTATGACTTATTGAAGTCTTTGAGTTCTCGAATGTGAAATTGACTTGTCGAGATCTCTGATTTCTCGAGTATAATCTTGACTTATCGAGATCTCCATTTCTTTGCACGTAGAATTAACTTATCGATATCTCTGAGTTCTCTAGTGATATTTTGACTTATCGATATCTCAGAGTTCTCTAGTAAATAAATGACCTGTGGATATCTCCAATCTTCATATCTTCAACTTGGCTTGTCAATATCTCTGAGACTTCTCTATAAGGTTTTCTTGACTTCTCGATAAGTCATTCTGGAGTTCTCGAATGACTTCTCTATAACTCTTAATCTGTGACTTGTAGATTTCTTGACTTAGAATGTTTTTCCCAAAACAGATTTATTCAACTCCAAGTTTCTTCACACTTTCTCTGAGGCATGATCTTCATGATCTTCTTTCAGAGTTTATTCTTAGGCTTGAGATTATTTATAGAATAATACTCCAGTGAAAGTTACTTCATCCAAAGGTTCAGTAAAAAAGTCAGCTGATTGTTTTTCTGTTGGAACAAAAATAAGCTCAATGGTACCATTTGTAGCATGTTCTCTAATGAAATGGTACCTTACATCAATGCGCTTTGTTCTAGAATTATTAACTGGATTAGCCACAATAGATATAGCACTAGTATTGTCACACATAATTGAAATTTTGTGTATTACTAGGACATAGTCTATTAGCTGATTTCTAATCCAAAGCACTTGGGCACAGCAACTTCTAGCAACTATGTATTCAACCTCATCTATGGAAGTGACACGGATTGTTGTTTCTTGCTATACGAGGATACAAGTCTTTGTCCAAGAAACTGACAACTTTAACTAGTGCTCTTTCTGTCAACCTTGTATCCAGCAAAATCTGCATCTGTGTATCTAACAACTTCAAAACCAGTTCCCTTAGGATACCATAATCCCAAGTTTGGAGTCCCCTTCAAGTATCTGAAAATCCTCTTCACATCCTTCAAATGGGATTATTTTGGATTGGCTTGAAATTTTACACACAGACATGTTGCAAACATGATGTCTAGTCTACTTGCAGTTAAGTAAAGCAAAAATCCAATCATTTCTCTATAGCTTAAGATATCTATACCTTTTCCCTTTTTATCTTAATCTAACTTTGTAGCTGTAGACATAGGTGCAGATGCAGGTGAACAATCAACCATACCAAACATTTTCAATAAATCTTTGACATACTTAGTTTGGCTGATGAAGATTCCATCACTTCTTTGGCTGACTTGAAGTCCAAGAAAGTAACTTAATTCCCCCATCATACTCATTTCATATTCACTTTTCATAAGCTTAGAGAATCTTTGGCAAAGCCTTTTCTGTAATAACCCCAAAAATTTTGAACTTTTTGTAACCCTTATGAATAGTGATTTTGCTGATTATGATTAACTAGAAGATTCCTTTCTAGAAGATTTCGGTACGGCAGGAATGGACTCCATATAATTAACTATTAAGATCCAAGGAAAACGAATGACTATAGTAGGTCTGTGGTGGAGCTATAGTAATGCATTAACGATTCCTTGAATAATGAGGCGATAACAACCGTAAGAGTTGTATTAGAATGGATGTTGAGATTGAGTACCCCTAATGGGGTCGTGTTGATATATAAGTTATCATTGATAGACTACCTAGTGGAGTAGTTTACATATTATATTTATTCTCTCTTATGAATAGAGAGTCGTATTACTATACGAGGAAGGTTGTCAGTGCAAGCATAGAATTCTAGTAACAATGATGTCTAGAATGAAATCCCAGATTCGATTTTCGATGTTGAGGGAGTTTCAAAGGTGATTGTTTATAAGCTCGAGCAAGAGCATGGGTCCATAGAATGATGGACGGAAGGGCAAAAATATTTAGGCACGTGAAATGCGATGTTATAATACTTGATGTTGACATATATACGTATATGTTTTGTTCTCCTATGACAAACCTCTATAATTTAGAGGTAGATTCTAAGCCATATATTTTATGGCAGTATATTTTATATATATACAATTCTCTTCAATTCATTCTTTTCTCTCCTTTTCATTTTGTATAAGCTGAGAAGAACAACCCTTCCAAAAGGGGAGGTATTGCCGAATGACTATCTATCTGTGTGATAGAAGCCTAGTAGGATACAACATGTTGTTTAATTGCTTGTCACGTACTAAAGGTTGGCCACCTTCTGTACTAACTATGCGATATAATAAGTGTTCATGATCATAGTGATCTCTCAATAAATTATTTTACTTCTATACGATGGATCAAGCTTTCAAAGATAGAAGCAACTAGAAGGGAGTAGTACCAGGTGCGGTGGTATTCCGATTCTAACGCGTTCGTGATACTAAGGTTGACACGATTATTAAAAGGTTATAGAACGCTAACGAGCAAAAGTGTAATAAGTATAGAATTTGGTGCGGAAGATAGTAACGATTACGAACAGGAAAAGAAGGAGTATTGAGAAGCAAAAGCTATAGTGCTAGAAGCTATGATGAGAGTCTATGCAATAGACTTGAAAGAATTTGGAATGATCATTTATCACGAATTAAATTTTCTTACGATAATAGATCGTATGCCAGTATCGAGATGTCGCCTTATGAGATCCTTGAGGGAACACAATATCGATCTCCTTTATGATAGGATGATGATTGCAGAGCGCAAGATGCTCGGACCAGCAGTTGTCCAAAGGACCAAGGATATAATAGATCTAATTAGAGGACGGCTGGTAGTAGCCCAAGATGGACATAAGAAGTATGTTGATTTGACACGAAAGGACAAAGAATAGGAAGTAGGGGACCTAGTGCTGTTATAGGTATTCCCTTGGAAAGGATGGATGAGGTTCGGAAAGAAAGAAAAGCTAATCCCACGAAGTGTTGGACCCTTGGAGATATTAAGACGTATTGAAAAGTTAGCATATGAGCTAGCCCTACCCCCGGACCTGCAGCAAGTTCATAACGTGTTCCGCGTATCAATGTTAAGGAAGTGTAATCCGGATGCCAAACAAATAGGGGTATATGAGAGCATAAACATGCAACCAGGAAAGGTTATAGATCGAAAATGAACAAGTGCTTAGAAGAAGGGTTACCAAACTAGTCAAAGTTTGGTGGTAACACCACAATGTGGGAAAATTTACTGGATAGTTAGAAAGTGCAATGCTAGGAGAGTATCCCTATTCATTTTCTATCTGATTCCGGGACGGAATCCTTTTAAGGAGGGGAGACTGTAATAACCCCAATAATTTTGAACTTTTTGTAACCCTTATGAATAGTGATTTTGCTGATTATGCTGAATAAGAAAATTTTCATGCCACACTTTTGTAGGGGTTCTTTTATTGATATTCTGAGATCTTACTAGTACTCTATATGGTATATAAGTGTATGTAAAGATCGTCAGATTCCAAATTCGAACACTTTGATTTTTCCCGAAAATCCACCAGATACCGAAAGAATTGAGTATAAGGTAACATGATAAAAAGGATTTAAATTAAAGGATTTTTAGAGAGGATCATAAAAGGAATATAAAATATTGAGAAAGGTTTAGGGGAACCTAAGTAATAAGATCACAGGTATGATCCCTCAAATGATAAACGAGAACGAAAGTTAAGCGAACCGTATAACAGATAAGCGGTCATTAGCCAAGTAATTAGGGGTTAATCAAAGAGGTTAGTGGATAATGATGTCATCACACCAACAAGAAGAAGACAAGTGTAAGAGGATGACATGAGAAAGATGACATAGGCATGGTGACATAAGCATGACAAATGGAGGGATTGGTTGGTTGATTGTGAGCCACACAATTTTTACCATGGTAACAATCTAATTAACAACAAAAGGAAGTAACCAAGCTAAACACCACACAAATCATTTAATCAAACTAGAAACATTTTTACTTCACTTTTTCTTCCCTTGCTCTCGGCCAAAACCAGAGTAGAAACTTAAAACTACCATATCTCCTTCAATACTCACTCAAATATTGTGTTCTATAGCTCGTTGGAAAGGTATTGAGATGAACTACAACTCTTGTTCACAAGTCGCGTCCAAATAAGCATGTTAGGACCCTCATTTTTACAGTTCTTTAAATCGGACTTTTAGAAACTTCAAAACCTAACTTTGTGTTCTTGATTTCTTTGGAAAGATCAAGCTTGTAGGAGGTTAGATTAAGGCTCCCTAAGGATTCCTAGCAACTTAACACCTACCAAGGAAGGTATCAACTTCAAACCCTAGCTTTGATTTTATGATTCCATTAAGTTTTATTGAAGCATTGTTAGTATTAAGGCTTGATCTTTGATTATAAGTAGTTTTGGTGGATTTGTATTGGTTTTGAATATTAGGTCTTTGATTGGTTGGATAAATTGGTAAAATTTGGAGTTGGGGACTGAGTTTGTAGTATGATGGTTGAATATTGTTGTATTAGTGGTTGTGAGTGAATTGATGATAATTTAGAGTGTTAATTAAATTGGAAATCGCGTAAACATAAACGTCGTAATGCCCGATTTTCCTTAACTGTTCTGTTCTTAACTTTAGGACCCGTGAAATTACTGAAAGATTCTAACCTTTGCCATTTTTAGATAGTTCATGTTACGAGATTCGTTTTGATATGTGGTTCGCTTGAATCCGATGTACGGTTTAGGAGAAACGACCGTTTTAAGTAACGGCATTTCACGAACGAACTATTACCCCTCGCCTTACTTTGAAACCTTGGTTAAGGCCCTTAAATGACTAATTGGAGTATGAAACAATTATGTAAAGTGTACTAGGCAGTTAGTAGGGTATTCGCGAAAGCGTCTCCTTAAAATTCGTAACGTTAATTTATTAAAAATGGTGGAGCCGAGGGTACTCGAACGACTTATATGATTTGTTAAGCGTAGAAATGACCATAAGCAAATGTTAGGGTTCAATTGATTAAAGTCTAGTTTCTTAAGAGATCGTGGTTTAATTCCGGCTTATGTTATTGTTCATAGGTTACCGGACCCACTCTAAGCTTAAGTCTACCCCGGAGCACTCAGGCAAGTTTTCTACCCGTTATACTGTTGTTGTGATGTATATATGTATATGCATTATCTTGTGATAAGTGCATGATTGTTATTAGCAAATTTTGTGATATATTGGAGCATGCTGATATGGTATATATGCATGTCTGTTTCGTAATCTTGATATCTAATTGTTGATTCAAATGCTTATAAGTTGCATAATACCTATGTTAGAGATAAACAGTAGTTGCGTATACTCTTAGTATAGGGGACCCAAAGGTGAACATTTTTCTAAATCGGGAGTCGATGTTCCCGAGTATAATATATATATATATATATATTCATATATATATGGATATAGTTTTCAAAACTATTAATCGAATAAGGTTTATTCGATAACTTTATTTTATTCAATGAATATTATTAGATGAATATTCATTCGAGGACTTATGACTCCGTTTATTTTATTTATTGAATATTATTTTGAATATTCATTTGAGGACTTATGACTCCGCTTATTTATTAAATAATATTCTTTATTTTATTAAAGAATAGTGTTTCGATAATCAAACTTATTTTCGATTTTTTCAAATAAAGATCTTACTTTCGTATAAGTATATCTTTGGTTATTCGTTATTCAATACTCACTCAAATAGTATGTTCTATAGCTCTTTGGAAAGGTATTGAGATTGCCTACAACTCTTGTTCACAAGTATCGTCCAAATAAGTAGGGTAAGAGCCTCATTTTGACAGTTCTTTCAATATGACTTTTAGAAACTTCAAAACCTAACTTTGTGTTCTTGATTTCTTTGGAAAGATCAAGCTTGTAGGAGGCTCCCTAAGACTTCCTAGCTACTCTAATCACTCCAAGGAATGTATAACACCTCCAAACTCTAACTTTACTTTGAGTATTATGATGGTTTTGATGGTTATAGTAAATGAGAAGAATGATGCTTGTGTGTTTAGAGTTTGGATTGGATTTGTAGTGATTTGGATGTTGAAATCTTGTTTATAGTTAATGAAACTTAAGTATAGCTAGTAGTTCATGTGTGGGGTTGTATAAATTGGAAAATCTTGAGGTTTGGGGACTGATGTAGTAAGGTTTGGATGAGGGTTGATTGTATTGTTGGTTGTGAGTTGAATGGTGGTTGTTTGGAGTGGTTTAAAACTTCGTAATCCCGTAAACATAGTCGTCGTAATGCCCAATTTCATACTACTACTTGTTCTTAGTGTTCGGGATAGAGATCTAACTATTGAATCTGTAACTTTGCCATGTTTAGTTATATTATGTCGTAAGCTTCGTTTTGATATGTGGTTCATTTGAATCCGATGTACGGTTTAGGAGAAACGACCGTTTAAAGTAACGGCATTTCGCGAACGAACCATTACCCCTCGCCTTACTTTGAAACCTTGGTTAAGGCCCTTAAATGACTAATTGGAGTATGAAACAATTATTTAAAGTGGATTAGGCAGTTGTTAGAGTACTCGCGAAAGAATCGCCTTAAAATTCTCAATGGTTAATTTATTAAAAATGGTGGAGCTAGGGGTACTCGAACGACTTATATGATTCATTAAGCGTAGAAGTGACCATAAGCGAACATTAGGGTTCAATTGGTTAAAGTCTAGTTTCTTAAGCGACCATGGGTTAATTCTGACTTATGTTGTTGTTCATAGGTTATCGGACCCACTCTAAGCTTAAGTCTATCCGGGAACACTCAGGCAAGTTTTCTACCCGTTATACTCTTGTTGTGATGTAAATATATGTATATGCATTATCTTGTGATAAGTGCATGATTATTATTAGCAAAGTCTTGCGATATATTGGAGCATGTGATATGATATTTATATGCATGCCTGATTCGTAATCTTGATATCTAATTGTTGATTCAAATGCTTATAGGTTACATAATACCTATGTTAGAGATAAGCAGTAGTTGCGTATACCCTTAGTATAGGGGACCCAAAGGTGAACATTTTCTAAACCGGTAGTCGATGTTCCGAGTATAATATATATATATATATATTATATATATATATATTGATATAGTTTTCAAACTATTAATCGAATAAGGTTTATTCGATAACTTTATTTTATTTAATGAATATTTTCTTGAATATTCATTCGAGGACTTATGACTCCGCTTACTTTATTTAATGAATATTATTTTGAATATTCATTCGAGGGATTATGACTCCGCTCCTTTTATTAAATATTATTCTTTATTTTACTAAGAATAATATTTCGATAATCAAACCTATTTTCGATTATTCAAATAAAGATCGTACTTTCATATAAGTATATCTTTGGTTATTTATTATTCATTTCAAGTATGAGTCTTAAAACTTCTAATTCAATTATTTTTATAAAGATTATCCTTTATGGGAATATTATTTAAATAATAATATTCAGCTATTCTCCAACATATCGGGACTAATTTATTTTATTAAATCAACATTACTCCAAACTATTCTTAAAAATGTTTTCGAGTCTTCAAAATGATTTTGAAAGTTAGAGCGGATCCCAAAACTCATTTTTATATTTAAGATCTTCCTTTCAAAGGGGATTTAAATACTCACTCAAAACCTGAGGGATCCGGCTCTGTGGTGTATTTTCTAATTCGCAATAAGGTTGCTGTTTTGAGAAAACATTTTGATTACTTGCCCTAACGTTCGGGAAGTAAGTCCATATATTTGAGTCGGCATAAGCAACATGGGCTCAGTGGGCGTCCATGAAAGTGTAAGTGGCTCAGTGAGAGTCCATCAATGCGTAAGTGGCTGAGTGACAGTCCAGCATAGGTCCTAATGTGGCCAGGGTGATGACTAGTGGGGAATTCGCCCATCTACTAGTAGAAAAGGTTACTTATTGGTATCTTTGCCTGATCAGCAAGATATCAGGTTTATGCCAAGGTTTTCTTCTTTCCAAATTCATTGGATATTATAACTCTATTTATATTTTTCATAACAGAGGTTTCCCAGGAAAGTATGAGATATATATAGGTGTATATATATCGGGACTTAATGAAGTATCTCGTAACTTCATTATTTATAATGATATTTCAAAGATTGAATCTATTCAAGTCTTTTCTTGTAGTCTTATCTATGTGATGAACTTTTAAAACTGATGAAACCTTGAACGGTGGTAGTTCAAGTAGTATCCGGAAAATATATAAGTATATTGGAGTATCTTGTAACTTCATCTTTTCAACTTATATCTGGTTAATGATTATCTAATGCATGACAAAGATTTTCACAAAAACGTTGAGACAAGGTTAGATATATGAGATCACCTTGCAACGATATTTTTATACAGTTATAAACTGGAACTCTGTGTATATTATGCATGGAAGAGGACTTCCAAGATTTTGAAAAGTATATATACATATATACTGAATATTTTGCGACTTGGTCGCGATAAGATATCAAACTTGGTTCATTTTTTTACTTGACCAAGACTTTCATGATTACTATGAGAATGCTCATATATTGTTAATCATTATACATATTATTTCAGGTGAGCTTGTTGCTCACCCTTGCTTTCTTCTTCCATCACACAACAACAGATAGACAAGATGAACAGGATCAAGCTCCCAATTCGCGAGTGGATAGGAAACTGTTCCGCAGTTTCCTGTAGGCGTTGATGTCGTTGTAGCTGAGGTAGGGTCTACCAATAGGCTAGGCTTTCAACTTTTGATATACCAGACTTATGTATATTTATGAATTGTAATAATGGCAAAGAATATATAAATTTATTCAGAAACCCTTTTGAGGTGTAATGACTTATAATTGAGGAATACAATGACTTGTGTTATTGTTTTGTATTCATCTCTGAGACTATAACTTGTGGTGTGTGTTTATATTGTGGGGTCACAGTACGCAGTAGTTGGTTAATTATTAAGATTAAGTATTATTAAGGGAAATGGAACTCGTGACAACCCGGATCCCCGACCCCGGATTTGGGGGTGTTACAATAAATTGTGGTGTGTGTGTGTATATTGTGGGGTCATATTATGCAGTAGTTGGTCGACTGTTAAGATTATGTATTGATAAGGGAAATGGAACTTGTGACAACCCAAATCCCCGATCCCGGATTTGGGGGTGTTACAGAAATGGTATCAGAGCTAAGCGTTATAAACCTCATAGATGATGTGGCGTTAAGATAATAAGTTCACTAAGATAATAAGAACTCTTGCCAAGTTCATAGTCGGGCTACCTAACGTAGTACTGACAGTTAAAACCCTTATGGGAACCCTTATAAATATCGTGATAGAACCGTAGTTCGTTATCGTATATGGTAGCGGGACTCCTGAACCCTGAGGTTGAGGAGCAACGGTGCGATGATGTTTTATTACTTATTGGAGATCAGATTGTGGATCCGATAGAGCGTTCTAACAAGGGACCGGATGATATTCATATTGAGGATGTAGCGGTTGAGGATGTTTTCCTAGAAGGGATTGTTGCTGAGGAGGATCCTGTGGAGGATCCTGACAAGAATGAATAAAGGACCACTGAGGAATTGATAACCATGGTTAGAGCGACTACCAGAGGTAGGATTGGCCGGTCACTACCAGAGGTTCGTTCAAGTTTGTAAAGATAGTAGCCCCTTTAACGCGGCTTACTCGTAAGACTGAGAAGTTCGAATGGACAGAGAAATGCGAGAACAAGTTTTAAGAACTGAAGCAAAGGTTG
Source organism: Apium graveolens (assembly GCF_009905375.1). NCBI lineage: Eukaryota > Viridiplantae > Streptophyta > Magnoliopsida > Apiales > Apiaceae > Apium > Apium graveolens. Next base: position 90,129,991 of record NC_133649.1, read on the forward strand.
GTGACGGCCCCTATGATGGCGTTGCCGCATGGAAAAGGAGATTTTGTGATGTGTAGTGACACTTCGCATAAGGAATTAGGGTGCTTCTCAGCACAACAAGGTAATCGCGTACGCGTCAAGACAATTAAGGGAATATAAAATTCGATATCCCCACCCATGAGCTTGGGCTCGTGGCAATAGTTTTTCCCTAAAGATTGGAGGCACTACTTGTATGGAGAGAAGTGCGAGATTTACACAAGCCATAAGTGATCTAGTGCATTTTCACGCAGAAAGAGCTCAACATGCGCTAGAGGAGGTGGTTAGAGCTAATCAAGGATTACGATTATGAGATTCTTTATCATCCAGGGAATGCCAAAATGGTGGCTAATGCTCTTAGTATAAAGGAGAAACTCAAGATGAAAATGTCTTTGAGAGAGTTAATAAGAGATTTTGAGAAAATGGAAGTAGAAGTGAAGGTAACCGGAGCCGGTACCGAAACGCTGTTTGAGATTGCAATACAACCTGAATTATCGAAAAAGATCATATTGTGCCAAGAAAAAGTGATGAATGAAGGCAGATAGTCAATGACTGGAGAAGAGATTAATACCAAGGAAGATGATAAGGGAATAACGAGGTATTCCTACAAAATTTGGGATTCCAAATGTTCAAGAGCTTAAAGATGAGATCTTAGATGAAAGCTAGTTTGAGGAATAAGATTTAGAGCAAACCCTGAACGTGATAGTAAGGGAGGTCGCCATCAAGATAGAAGGAACCCATAACATAATGAAGTGGAAAATGAGGATTTAAAACATGTAGGATGACCCCGATTATGGGGAGGAGGAGGGAACGTTCAGACTAAGGAAACAGAAGTCGAGTAAGGAAAGGAGACCCAAGACGGTACTCCTATACGACAATTTATGGACCTTTCTAGACAGGACTTAGACTATTATCCCCAACCACCACCTTGAGGAAACAATGCGGTGAGAAATTCTTTCAGGACCTTTAAGTCGCTAAGCTCTCAGAGTTCCAAGGAACAAGCTGACCCAGTCGAGGCAAGAGCCTGGCTAAAGGAAATATAGAAATCATTTGAGATTCTAAATGATTGACGAATCACAAAAGACTGTTTTTGTCACTTACCCTCCTAAGAGAGAGGCCACCCGCTGGTGAAAGGCCAAGGAAGGCACTGAGCAAGAGATTATAATAAACTGATTTAAGTTCAGTCAATTGTTTTCAGGAAAGTACTTCCCAAGGTTATGGAGATAGTATAAAAGCTTTAGAGCCAGAACAAAGGCAGACGAGTATGATGAATTATGAATCTAAGTTGTAAAAGTTGTCAAGATTCTTTCTGAGGACACGAATCCAGAATGACGGGATGTTTGAAATCAATGCTTATATTGTGTTGGTTCATGAAATAATGATAAGAGAAAGGACAATAAAAAGAAACTGAAGTGGAAAGGAATATAAAGGCAATAGAGTTTGAGGAATAATAAGGGAAATGGGTATGAGGAAACCCTAAAGACTCGTAGCAATAGAAATAGAAAAGTATGTAATCGTCAGGATGAGGTGATTCACCATGAGTTAAAATTGATGGTTGAAGGCATAAGAGATACATATATTTTATCCCCTGTAAGTTGGGACGATTCGAGGAAACCTTGAGATAGTTCGAAGGATAAATAATGAGACGCGAATAGACTGAGGAGACAAGGAAGTAAGAAATTAGGAAAATTGGATGAAGGAAGTGACCTTCAAGAATGTGAAGTGTAAGACCGGTGGCTTGATACCCAGAAAGGGAGACGCCATTTATGAAAGATATCCCAACATTGAGATGACTATTGAAATAAACAATAAAATTAAATAAGGAATTATTAAGAAGAAGTTCACATTGAACACGACCAATATCTTCCAGAACATCCCTGTTGTCATTACCAAATTAGGCAAGCAAAGCGGAAAAAAAACCGTTGTTATCTTTTGGAGGCCATATGGATTGACCTCAGTTTGAATAAGGATGCTATTGTGAAATTAAGTATAGACTATCGAAGTGAGAATGATTGAATAAGGTAATCTATCAAGTATATATGACTTGATTTATCCATGGAAGAGTGTAAGTATCTTTTAAAGGTGGAATTAAGGATAAAACCCCGATAACTTGAAATGAATCCTAGGGGAATGCATAAAGGTTGGCATTTCACCCTTAATAGGGACAGCATGAGTTTTGACAGTATGAATTGGAAAGGATTAAGGTAACAACAACCTTTAAGGATCAGTGGAGAAATTTTTCAGAAGTATATAGACAATGGTTCTAGTATTAGTAAATGGTATTTTGATATGCCCTGTATCTAGGGAATACAGGAGGAACGATTCAAGGATAACCTTAGAGGTTTTACAAGGAGAAAGGTAATATTCAAAGTTCTCAAGAATAGAAATCTTGATGAAGGAAATATGGCGTAATTATAATAATGCCAGGTGGGCACGTGTTAAATCATAAGAAGTATAGATTGAACCAATGAAGGTCAGAATTGTTAAAACAAGTAGGACCCAAGATAAGAGACGTCTGAAGTATGATCGAGAGTCAGTCGTGACAATGTTAACCTCTAAAAGACCGAGGCAATAACTTATGGAAAAATGGTGATATATTTTTTACCAAAGCGTAAGGAAGAGCATTTTCACATAAGCAGTGATTGAAATGAGGTAGAAAATTTATTTGGAGGTGGTTAAAATGATATTGATTGTAAGAAAATTTTACTATCAGGAAAGGCCAAAGAGGTGGCCGACACTTTAAGTTTAAGAGGGCAATTATAGGCGCTCATGCCAGAGGAATACATTGATGATGGTTATAGCCATGAAGGTTGTATTATGGTGTGAAAGATTGACATTCCTTCTGATGATTATGCGATACTCAACCATAATAGTAGTTTGGTAAAGATTTAATTCATGTTATCACTGTGAGCGGGCTACATATCTTAGAAGGTCCTATCTTGAGATAAACCAGGACCATGTTACGAAAGGTCTAAATGAACCTTTGAGATTTATGTCTCCTAATAAAGACATATGATTAAGAATGATATTAACCTGCTATCGTTGCTTTGATTGAAACTCTTCTACAATTTTATCTGCTTCATGTCATATGTACGCCAAGTTCAGGAGTGTTCTTCATGAATCATGGAATGGCTATTATATTTCCTTTCTAGAAGATTTCGGTACGGCAGGAATGGACTCCGTATAATTAACTATTAAGATCCAAGGAAAACGAATGACTATAGTAGGTCTGTGGTGGACTATAGTAATGCATTAACGATTCCTTGAATAATGAGGCGATAACAACCGTAAGAGTTGTATTAGAATGGATGTTGAGATTGAGTACCCCTAATGGGGTCGTGTTGATATATAAGTTATCATTGATAGACTACCTAGTGGAGTATATACATATTATATTTATTCCCTCTTAAGAATAGAGAGTCGTATTACTATACGAGGAAGGTTGCAGTGCAATCATAGAATTCTAGTAACGATGATGTCTAGAATGAAATCCCAGATTCGATTTTCGATGTCGAGGGAGTTTCAAAGGTGATTATTTATAAGCTCGAGCAAGAGCATGGGTCCATAGAATGATGGATGGAAGGGCAAACATATTTAGGCACGTGAAATGCGATGCTATAATACCTGATGTTGACATATATACGTATATGTTTTGTTCTCCTATGACAAACCTCTATAATTTAGAGGTAGATTCCAAGCCAGATATTTTATGGCAGTATATTTATATATATACAATTCTCTTCAATTCATTCTATTCTCTCCTTTTCATTTTGTATAAGCTGAGAAGAACAACCCTTCCAAAAGGGGAGGTATTGCCGAATGACTATCTATCTGTGTGATAGAAGCTTAGTAGGATACCACATGTTGTTTAATTGCTTGTCAAGTACTAAAGGCTGGCCACCTTCTGTACTAACTATGCGATATAACAAGTGTTCATGATCATAGTGATCTCTCAATAAATTCTTTTACTTCTATACGATGGATCAAGCTTTCAAAGATAGAAGCAGCTAAAAGGGAGTAGTACCAGTGCGGTGGTATTCCGATTCTAACGCGTTCGTGATACTAAGGTTGACGCGATTATTAAAAGGTTATAGAATGCTAGCGAGCAAAAGTGTAATAAGTATAAAATTTGGTACGGAAGATAGTAACGATTATGAACAAGAAAAGAAGGAGTATTGAGAAGCAAAAGCTATAGTGCTAGAAGCTATGATGAGAGTCTGTGCAATAGACTTGAAAGAATTTGGAATGATCATTTATCACGAATTAAATTTTCTTACAACAATAGATCGTATGCCAGTATCGAGATGTCACCTTTTGATATCATTGAGGGAACACAATGTCGATCTCTCTTATGTTAGGATGATGATTGCAGAGCACAAGATGCTCGGACCAGCAGTGGTCCAAAGGACCAAGGATATAATTGATCTAATTAGAGGACGGCTGGTAGTAGCCCAAGATGGACATTAGAAGTATGTTGATTTGACACGAAAGGACAAAGAATAGGAAGTAGGGGACCTAGTGTTGTTAAAGGTATTCCCTTGGAAAGGATGGATGAGGTTCGGAAAGAAAGGAAAGCTAAGCCCACGAAGTGCTGGACCCTTGGAGATATTAAGACGTATTAAAAGTTAGCATATGAGCTAGCCCTACCCCCGAACCTGCAGCAAGTTCATAACGTGTTCCGCGTATCAATGTTAAGGAAGTGTAATCTGGATGCCAGACAAATAGGGGCATATGAGCGCATAAACATGCAACCAGGAAAGGTTATAGATCGAAAAGGAACAACTACTTAGAAGAAGGGTTACCAAACTAGTCAAAGTTTAGTGGTAGCACCACAATGTGGGAAAATTTACTGGATAGTTAGAAAGTGCAATGCTAATAGAGTATCTGTTAGGGCGAAAACACGCGCTAATATTCACGCAAGTATACGCGTTCGCAAGTAATATAGAATACTTTCTAGTTCGTTCCCACAGAGACTCGGACTAATTATTGTCTAATTAAACTCACGCACCAATGTATGATTACTTCTCAATGTTAAGACACTAACACTTAGAATTGTTGACTAAATATTAACTACAATTAATTACTTAATTTATCACTTAATTAACACTTCAATTATCAATATTAAAACACTCATGAGATCAAAACTTCATTACTACTTCCTTCAATAGTTATTTTTATTACCTTTTGCATGTGACTGTGATGATATTAATCGAATAACATGAAACTGATAAAAGCCAACTTTCATTGTACTAATACCATTCTACCAAACATCCACAATTAAGATAGAAGTTGAATAGTCATCAATTATGTTAAGTTCCTATATGTCTACAGAAATTGACAACACAACGATTTAAGCACAAGTTATTCCTTTTGATTACACAAGGCGAATAAAACTGTTAGAGTTACCCACTAATCATGCATATCATACATGAACCTATGCTAGCATGGCAAATTCTAAATCTCAAGATCCACCATCGTTTCACAAGAGATTAACACCCTATCTTATATGTTCGCGACGCACATAAAACGAATACGCACAACCAATACTAGATATCATATAATCATCACACACTAAAGTATTAAACAATTAACTAAAGAATTCCATAGTAAATCCGTTGCGACCCCATGATCACGATTAGCCCATAATAGCACTTATCGTCATCATGGGTTCATATGAAATCATGATAAACAAACACAAAAAAATAATAACTAAACTAATTATATTAAATCAGAGTACGTCACAAGAGTAAATAGGTTCAAAGTAAGAAAAGTAGCATCCAACGTTACAACGAAACAAGAATCACAAGAAAATATGTTTCCTCTTCGTTGCTGTGTGCTAAAACGGTCTTCTTCCTTATCTCCTCCGCTCCTTGCTTAGTACCACGATCCTCTCTCGTGAAAACGTCTCCAAATCTACTTATATAATAGAACCATAAAACTCAGATTACATAGAAGTGGAAGTCAAACAGAAGTAGAAGTCTAAAAACAACTATTTAATTTCCCGACCCTGCGCGGCCGCTCAGCATAGCTGAGCGGGCGCTCAGCTTCCTGCGCGGCCGCTCATCATTATCGGGCGGGCGCTCAGGACCCTACTGGAAAAATCCTGAGTTTGCTCCGTTTCTTCGCCGTAATCTGCCCATTTCTTTCCTCTCTCAATGGTGAATACATGCCAAGGCTTATTCTTGATGATTACTCCTCCGAAATGCAACTAATACCCTGAAATGCATAAACACTAGAAAAACACATCAAATACACAAAATACTTGATTTCAAGGCACCAATTTAAGCCATTTTAAGATGTTCTAAGTGGTATAAAATGCCACTTATCACACCCCCAAACTTAAATCGATGTTTGTCCTCAAGCGTCACAGACTCAAAAACAAATAAAAACATGCATGAATGCAATCTATATGAAAATGCAGTGATCCCCCTTACTACGAACAAACCAACCAAATTGCAACATCTCAACAACTGCAGTTAGGCGACTAAAGATCAATAAACTCATGCAAACGAACATACAGCCAGAAACGTGGTATGTGCAGATGCTTAACAGATATGCTTCGGAACTAGACCAATTATTATGACTCAATTATGATCAAGGCAATCACATGATTATACAAAGAATAAAAATTCTAGGCACAAAGCGACATATAACACTACAAGAATTTTGGAGCTTATTACGGAATCATGCTTTTTATTTACGACAACAATGCTTATTTGACCGTGCAATGAGTGAGGTCCACAAAAGACTTATACAATGGTATCCATGTAACGAGCGTTAGGTTAGCGGATCCCAGACTCTAAAAGCCTTAGGTCACTAGGCACAAAGTCCCCTAAGAAATTAATAACTCGAATACCAAAGAGCCCACTCGTGATCAATTATGCATAAACACCACAAAAAAAAATTTCTTTTCTTCTTTTTTTTTAAAAAAAAAAAAAATTTCTGAGCAAGTGCGTTTCGCTACATCTTGCTCAACCCTAGACTACTCGCATAACATGCGAGCCGGCTACTAGCCATTTGACGCCTAGCCACAACTAGCAACAAATTCCATTTTTACTCCATTTTTTTTTCTTTTTCATGCCTTTATCACTAAGAACCTATTATCGAATTCTAAGCATAATAAATAGATTAACCTCGAAAATAATCAGATCATAACAACAATTTAGCCCTTAAGCATTCTCTAAGACTTAGTGAAACTACAAGTGCTTCTAGCATGCATATCAACCTACACGACTCAATATCACTTTAATGCTATCACTACACTCACATCAATATCACAATTCAGTCGATAAATCATCGCAAAAGGGATCATGGTATATGCATGAGCTACATGATATGATAAACAAATAAAGCTATAAAATAAAAAAAAAACTATATGGCAAAAATTATGCAACTATATGAACTAAACTATCATGAATATGCAGCTATATGACACACACAAAATATTCCTTAACTACCACCCCCAAACTTAAAATCTTCACTATCCCCAGTGAAGGTAGTAGAAAGGAACACAGGGTATACCTACTCGGAGTCATCATCATCATCACCCTCAGTGGGTGGAGTATCAGGCGGCGGGTATGCAGAGTCCTCACCAAAAACTGGCCACTGGATATCAGCTTCAAGGCCCCGAAAAGCAGTCCCTAACGCAAGGGTGAGCTCCTAAGCAAACCTGCTCTGCGTCTCGTACATGGCATCCATCCGCCGTGAAAGCCTCCTATACTGGGTATCATCCATCCCAGCACCCTCCTGAGCTCTCGAAGAACCAGCCTCATCACGCCTAGGCCTAGCCATAGTAGCACCTCTTGCTGGACGCCCTCCTGGAAGATGATAACCCAGCCCATGCTCCTCGGGCTCACCACCGGTCCACTCCTGCATCCCATTCAGAGTCCCAGAATCAATCGGAGCGGCCGACAACTGCAACTGCTCATGAGCCGGCCAGTTCACTCCCACCGCTCGGTAAAGCTTCGTAACCGTGGATGCATAAGAGATGTTCATATGCTTAGCTCCCCTCAAAAACTTCAGAATTCCTTAGTATATAAACTCACCAAGGTCCACATAGTACTCCTCATTAAAAATTCCCCACAACAACTGTGCTCTCTCAACTGTGACCTCGTGTGCATGCGAAGAAGGCAAAATATTAGCACAAATAGATGCATTCCATACACGGGCATACCTGTTCATAGCGATCGTCGGGAAGTGACGATACTCATTAGTGCCGGTCTTGAAGGTCTAAACTGTGCCCGGCCTACAGAGAGTAGCACAAATCAAATCCAAGTCAAAATCCTCAGCAGTCTTCTCATTCCAGTTCTCCTCCTCGGGTTCCTCTCTCGCTGCCCAATCACACAGTGAATCGCCGCTGGGTAATAATCAAGCGTCAGCCCTCGGACCACAGAAAACCCATTCTTTTCGGCATTCGCGTTCGCATAGAACTCGCGAACCACGCTCATCGGCACTGCTTCGGGCGACTCATAAAAAGCTATCCACCCCTTCTCACAAAAAGTTAAATTAGATTAGGAGTGGGGTTGAGGGATAAAAATCATGGAGGAATAGGAAAAGAATTCGTGGGTTTATGAGCTGTGTTGGGTTTTTTTTTCTGAATTTTGTTTTGTATTTTTATGAACTGTAAAAAAATTTCTGGCAGCCGACCCCTGAGCGGTCACTCAGCAGAGCTGAGCGGGCGCTCAGGGGGTCACTGGAAAAAAAAATTCAGTCCCGATTTTCTGATTTTTTTGTGTTTTTGGATAGGTTATTAACTTCTAAGGGTTTCTGTAATAACAAATCATGGGTTGCCTCCCACGCATCGCTTCTTTTTCGTCATTAGCTTGACATTGCGTACCTTTCTCAAGTAGTCAATAAAATGGCACTACCCACTTCTCGGTTTGCCATGTCCCCATAGTAGTGCTTCAAACGCTGACCATTTACCTTGAATGCTTGGTCCAGATCATTCTTAAAAATTTCCACCGCTCCATGTAGAAACACAGTTTTGACAATAAAAGGTCCAGACCACCTCGATTTCAACTTCCCAGGAAAAAGTCGGAGACGAGAGTTGAATAAGAGAACTTGTTGCCCCGGCACGAATAACTTAGGATGTAGCTTCCTATCGTGCCACCTCTTCACCTTTTCCTTGTACATTTTGTTATTCTCGTACGCTTGAAGTCGGAATTCATCAAGTTCATTAAGCTGAAGCATTCTTTTCTTACCAGCTGCATCTAAATCCAGGTTCAACTTTTTCAACGCCCAGTAGGCCTTATGCTCAAGCTCCGCAGGTAAATGACATCCCTTACCGTACACCAACTGAAACGAGGACATACCAAGTGGAGTTTTGTATGCTATTCTGTAAGCCCAAACAGCTTCATCGAGCTTTAAAGACCAATCCTTCCTTGACGGACAAACAACCTTCTCTAGAATGCGCTTGATCTCTCTGTTAGACACTTCCGCTTGACCATTTGTTTGCGGATGATAGGCAGTAGCAACTCGATGATTCACATTATAACGCTGCATTATAGAAGTGAACTTACGGTTGCAGAAATGCGACCCTTCATCACTTATGATTACCCGAGGTGTTCCAAACCTTGTGAAAATCTACTTATGAAGAAAATTCAGCACTGCCTTTGCATCATTTGTCGGTAAAGCTTTGACTTCTACCCATTTTGAGACATAATCGACTGCCAGCAAGATGTACTGATTATTGCAGGACGAGACAAAAGGCCCCATGAAATCGATTCCCCAAACATCAAAGACCTCGACTTCAAGCATCACATTTAATGGCATCTCATCCTTTCTCGTCAAATTTCCCACTCTTTGGCAACGATCACACCTTAAAACAAACTGATGAGCATCCTTAAATAAAGTAGGCCAGAAAAAACGTGCTTGCAGAATACGAGCTGCCGTCTTCTCACCACCATAGTGTCCACCATAAACTGTGGAGTGGCAGTCTCGTAATATCCCCTCCGTCTCACAGAACGGGATACATCTCCTGATGATCTGGTCAGCTCCCTGTCTAAACAAATATGGTTCATCCCACATATACCACTTCACCTCATGCAAAAACTTCTTCTTTTGAGTGGAGGTCAAATTAGGAGGCATTATATTTCTGACAAGATAGTTTACAATATCTGCAAACCATGGCATCTACAAACCATGGCTCTTCCTCCTGAACTGTGAACAACATGCTCATCCGGAAAAGATTCATTGATTAATGTCCTATCTTGTGAAGTAGACTCGGGATTCTCCAACTTAGAGAGATGGTCAGCTACTTGATTCTCAGTACCTTTTCAATCCTTGATTTCTAACTCAAATTCCTGAAGTAAGAGCACCCAACGAATGAGTCTCGGCTTCAAATCCTTCTTGGAAACCAAATAGCGAATGGCCGCATGATCAGTGAATACTGTTACTTTAGTCCCAAGCAGATAAGATCGAAATTTCTCGAAACCAAAGACTATAGCCAAGAGCTCCTTCTCTGTAGTGGTATAGTTCATTTGGGCCCCATTTAAGGTCTTACTCGCATAGTAGACCACATGAAAGAGATTATTCTTGCGCTGCCCCAGAACTGCACCTACCGCATAATCACTCGCATCACACATCATCTCAAACGGCTCTGTCCAATCTGGTGCTGTAATAACTGGTGCAGTGATCAAACTCTTCTTGAGAGTCTCGAATGCCGCCAAACATTCATCATCAAATTTGAAAGGCACATCTTTCTCAAGCAAATTGCATAACGGCTTAGATATCTTCGAAAAGTCCTTGATGAATCGCCGATAAAAACCCGCATGACCAAGAAAACTACGGATTCCTTTCACAGAAATAGGTTGTGGAAGATTTTCAATGACTCCCACCTTGGCCTTGTCCACCTCCAGACCCTTGCTAGAGACCTTATGCCCAAGAATAATGCCTTCACGCACCATAAAATGACATTTCTCCCAATTGAGCACCAAATTAGTTTCCACATACCTTTTGAGTACGGCGCGAAGATTATTCAAACATTCATCATACGAATGTCCAAAGACGGAGAAGTCGTCCATGAACACCTCGACATTATTTCCAATCATGTCAGAGAATATAGCCATCATACATCTCTGAAAAGTGGTCGAGGCGCCACATAACCCAAACGAAACTCTGAAAAAAGCAAACGTGCCAAATGGACAAGTGAAGGTAGTCTTTTCCTGATCCTCTAGTGCAATACAAATCTGATTATACCCTGAATAGCCATCCAGAAGACAATAATACTCATGACCAGCCAACCTGTCAAGCATCTGATCAATGAATGGAAGAGGGAAGTGATCCTTCCTCGTGGCTTTGTTCAACTTTCGATAATCCATGCATACTCTCCATCCTGTAACTGTTCGAGTGGGGATGAGCTCATTCTTCTCATTTGCTACCACAGTGATACCTCCTTTCTTAGGTACACATTGTACGGGGCTCACCCAAGAACTGTCAGAAATAGGATAAATGATGCATGCATCTAGCCATTTCAGAATTTCTTTCTTCACCACCTCCTTCATGATAGGATTAAGTCTGCACTACTGTTCAACAGTCGGTTTACTACCTTCCTCTAGCAGAATTTTATGCATACAATATGAAGGGCTGATCCCCTTGATGTCTGCTATGGTCCATCCAATAGCCGATTTGAATTCTCTCAAAATCCTTAAGAGCTTGTCTTCCTCACTACCTGAAAGGTCAGATGCAATAATAACAGGTAAAGTAGATGCATCACCTAAAAAAGCATACCTCGAGTGTTCAGGTAATGGCTTGAGCTCCAAGGTAGGTGCTTCCTCTATTATTGGTTTGAGCTTTCCTTCAGCATTCTTGAGGTCAGAAGCACCAAGATATTCAAATGGCATGTCCAGCTTTCGCTTCCAGGGAGAAGCGTTCAGATATTGTAATTGTTCGTTGCCATCCTCATCATCACTGTCAAAATCCCCCACTAAGGCCTTTTCTAATGCATCAGACATTAGCATGCGATCGAGTTCTGAAGTAACCGCAGAATCAATCACATCCACTTTTAAGCACTCCTCATCTTCTGTAGGGAATTTCATTGCCTTGAACACGTTGAAGGTCACATCCTGATCTTGTACTCGCATCGTAAGTTCACCTTTCTGCACATCTATTAAGGTACAGCCAGTAGCCAAGAAAGGTTTTCCCAAGATTATGGGAATCTTCTTATCTTCCTCAAAATCCAGAATAACAAAATCTGCAGGAAAGAAGAGCTTATCCACCTTAACTAGCACATCCTCCACTATGCCCCTTGGGTAAGTAATAGAACGATCAGCCAATTGTAGAGACATATATGTGGGTTTTGGATCAGGCAAATCCAACTTTTTAAAGATCGACAACGGCATCAGATTGATGCTTGCTCCCAAATCACAAAGGCACTTGTCAAAAGTCAACTTGCCAATGGTGTAAGGAATGGTGAAGCTACCTGGATCTTTCAGCTTTGGAGGTAACTTTTGCTGCAGAACAGCGCTGCATTCTTCCGTGAGAGTAACGGTCTCAAGGTCATCCAGTTTCACCTTCCTTGAAAGAATACTCTTCATAAACTTCGCATAACTAGGCATTTGCTCCAGAGCATCATCGAAAGGTATATTGATGTGAAGTTTCTTGAACACCTCTAGAAACTTACAAAACTGTCTATCCAGCTTTTGTTGCTGCAATCTCCTAGGAAAAGGTGGTGGAGGATAGAGCTATTTCCCCCCTGTATTACCCTCAGGCAGAGTGTGTTCAACAGTAGTCTTCCTTGGTTCCACCGCTTTCTCCTTTTGCTTAGCTTCTTTCATCTCTAACTTCAGCTTCTCCTTCTTTTGCCTTTTCAGCATCAGCAACTTTTCCAGACCTTAAGGTAATAGCCTTGACTTGCTCTTTAGCTTCCTTCCTGCCTGGTACTTTCGTGTCACTGGGAAGAGTGCCAGGTTGACGATTGAGCACTGCATTGGCTATTTGACCTATTTGGTTTTCCAAGGTCTTGATAGAAACCGCCTGACTTTTGCATAACAGCTTAAGTTCCTCAAAATCAGCACTAGTAGGTGCAGCTGCACTTCCCTGTTGAGGATATGATTGCCTTTGAGCATACTGTTGTGTTTGCTGGAATCCAGGTGGATTAAACTGTTTACTCACACCTTGCTGATATGGTGGCTGAATAGCATTCTGATTATTACCCCAGCTGAAATTTGGATGATTTCTGTTATTAGGATGATAAGTAGCTGGCACAGGCTGCTGTTGTCACTGATAATTATTCACATACTGAACAGATTCGTTGACAAGAGAACACTGATCCGTAGCATGAGAACCTACACAAAGCTCACAAACCATAGCTATTTGATTAACTCCATATGTAGCCAGAGAATCAACCTCCATCGACAGCGTCTGGAGCTGCGCTGCAATAGCGGTGGCTGCATCGACTTCCAGAATACCTGCTACCTTCCCAGGCATCATCCTCTGAGTTGGGTTTTGATGCTCATTTGCAGCCATAGTCTCGATAAGATTATAAGCCTCAGTATAGCTTTTAGCCCATAAGGCGCCTCCAGCTACTGCATCGAGCATGGGCCGAGATTGGGGCCCCAAACCATTATAGAAACCAGTGATCACCATCCAATCGGGCATTCCATGATGTGGACACTTTCTCAACATTTCCTTGTAGCGTTCCCAAGCTTCGCACATAGATTCTGTAGGTTGCTGCGCAAACTGAGTAAGAGCACTCCTCATAGTAGCAGTCTTTGCCATCGGATAAAACTTCACCAGAAACTTTTGCGCAAGATCTTGCCAAGTAGTGATGGACCCAGCTGGTTCAGAATGTAACCAGTCCTTAGCTTTGTCACTCAGTGAGAATGGGAAAAGCCTCAGCTTGATAGCCTCATCAGTCACGCCATTGTACTTGAAAGTGCTGCAGATCTCGACAAAATTCCTTATGTGCATGTTGGGGTCTTCAGTCGCAAGCTCCTCCAAAAGAAACAGAATTCTGCACCATCTGAATAGTGCTCGGCTTGATTTCAAAGGTGTTAGCTTGAATAGCCGGATGAAGAATGCTTGACTGAATGTCATCAATTTTTGGCCGAGAAAAGTCCATAAGAGCTGGATCAGCCTGAACAATACGATCACCCATGATTACTGGTTCTTTCCGCTCAGTTCCTGAATCCGAATCTTCAAAATCTATCTTCTCCGGAATATCAAGAACTTCGTCTGTCTCCTCAGCTGTATCTAAAGTCCTCTTGCGAGTACGAGAACGAGTTTGCATAAACGCTCGCTAAAGTACCTGAAACACAACCGGAAACAATAAGTAACAACTACGTCCTAATCACTGAGTCCTAATGACCAATGATGGTAAGTACATAAACTAAACAAATACGCCGAGTCCCCGGCAGCGGCGCCAAAAACTTGTTAGGGCGAAAACACGCGCTAATATTCACGCAAGTATACGCGTTCGCAAGTAATATAGAATACTTTCTAGTTCGTTCCCACAGAGACTCAGACTAATTATTGTCTAATTAAACTCACGCACCAATATATGATTACTTCTCAATGTTAAGACACTAACACTTAGAATTGTTGACTAAATATTAACTACAATTAATTACTTAATTTATCAATTAATTAACACTTCAATTATCAATATTAAAACACTCATGAGATCACAACTTCATTACTACTTCCTTCAATAGTTATTGTGATTACCTTTAGTATGTGACAGTGATGATATTAATCGAATAACACGAAACTGATAAAAGAAAACTTTCATTGTACTAATACCATTCTACCAAACATCCATAATTAAGATAGAAGTTGAATAGTCATCAATTATGTTGAGTTCCTATATGTCTACAGAAATTGACAACACAACGATTTAAGCACAAGTTATTCCTTTTGATTACACAGGGCGAATAAAAACTATTAGAGTTACCCACTAATCATGCATATCATACATGAACCTATGCTAGCATGGCAAGTTCTAAATCTCAAGATCCACCGTCGCTTCACAAGAGATTAACACCCTATCTTATATGTTCGCGATGCACATAAGACGAATACGCACAATCAATACTAGATATCATACAATCATCACACACTAAAGTATTAAATAATTAACTAAAGAATTCCATAGTAAATCCGTTGCGACCCCATGATCACGATTAGCCCATAATAGCACTTATCGTCATCATGGGTTCATATGAAATCATGATAAACAAACACAAGAAAATAATAACTAAACTAATTATATTAAATCAGAGTACGTCACAAGAGTAAATAGGTTCAAAGTAAGAAAACTAGCATCCAACTGTTACAATGAAACAAGAATCACAAGAAAATATGCTTCCTCTTCGTTGTTGTGTGCTAAAACGGTCTTCTTCCTTATCTCCTCCGCTCCTTGCTTAATACCACGATCCTCTCTCGTGAAAACGTCTCCAAATCTACTTATATAATAGACCCATAAAACTCAGATTACATAGAACTGGAAGTCAAACAGAAGTAGAAGTCTAAAAACAACTATTTAATTTCCCGACCCTGCGCGGCCGCTCAGCATAGCTGAGCGGGCGCTCAGCTTCCTGCGCGGTCGCTCAGCTTCCTGCGCGGCCGCTCAGCATTGCTGAGCGGGCGCTCAGGACCCTACTGGAAAAATCCTGAGTTTGCTCCGTTTCTTCGCCGTAATCTGCCCCTTTCTTTCCTCTCTCAATGGTGAACACATGCCAAGGCTTATTCTTGATGATTACTCCTCCAAAATGCAACTAATACCCTGAAATGCATAAACACTAGAAAAACACATCAAATACACAAAATACTTGATTTCAAGGTACCAATTTAATGCCATTTTAAGGTGTTATAAGTGGTATAAAATGCCACTTATCAGTATCCCTATTCATTTCCTTTCTGATTCCGGGACGGAATCCTTTTAAGGAGGGGAGACTGTAATAACCCCAAAAATTTTGAACTTTTTGTAACCCTTATGAATAGTGATTTTGCTGATTATGCTGAATAAGAAAATTTTCATGTCACACTTTGTACGGGCTCTTTTATTGATATTCTGAGATCTTATTAGTACTCTATATGGTATATAAGTGTATGTAAAGATCGTCAAAATCCAAATCCGAACACTTTGATTTTTCCCGAAAATCCACCAGATACTGAAAGAATTGAGTATAAGGTAACATGATAAAAATGATTTAAATTCAAGGATTTTTAGAGAGGATCATAAAAGGAATATAAAATATTGAGAAAGGTTTAGGGGAACCTAAGTAATAAGATCCCAGATATGATCTCTCAAATGATAAACGAGAACGAAAGTTAAGCGAACCGTATAACAGATAAGCAGTCATTAGCCAAGTAATTAGGGGTTAATCAAAGAGGTTAGTGGATGATGATGTCATCACACCAACAAGAAGAAGACAAGTGTAAGAGGATGACATGAGAAAGATGACATAGGCATGGTGACATAAGCATGACATATGGAGGGATTGGTTGGTTGATTGTGAGCCACACAATTTTTATCCATGGTAACAATCTAATTAACAACAAAAGGAAGTAACCAAGCTAAACACCACATAAATCATTTAATCAAACTAGAAACATTTTTACTTCACTTTTTCTTCCCTAGCTCTCGGCCAAAACCAGAGCAGCAACTTAAAACTACCATATCTCCTTCAATACTCACTCAAATGTTGTGTTCTATAGCTCGTTGGAAAGGTATTGAGATGGCCTACAATTATTGTTCACAAGTCTCATCCAAATAAGCATGGTAAGACCCTCATTTTTACAGTTCTTTAAATCGGACCTTTAGAAACTTCAAAACCTAACTTTGTGTTCTTGATTTCTTTGGAAAGATCAAGCTTGTAGGAGGTTAGATTAAGGCTCCCTAAGGATTCCTAGCAACTTAACACCTACCAAGGAAGTATCAACTTCAAACCCTAGCTTTGATTTTATGATTCCATTAAGTTTTATTGAAGCATTGTTAGTATTAAGGCTTGATCTTTGATTATAAGTAGTTTTGGTGGATTTGTATTGATTTTGAATATTGGGTCTTTGATTGGTTGGATAAATTGGTAAAACTTGGAGTTGGGGACTGAGTTTGTAGTATGATGGTTGAATATTGTTGTATTGGTGGTTGTGAGTGAATTGATGATAATTTAGAGTGTTAATTAAATTGGAAATCGCGTAAACATAAACGTCATAATGCCCGATTTTCCTTAATTGTTCTGTTCTTAACTTTAGGATCCGTGAACTCACTGAAAGATTTTAACCTTTGCCATTTTTAGATAGTTCATGTTACGAGCTTCATTTTGATATGTGGTTCACTTGAATCCGATGTACGGTTTAGGAGAAACGACCGTTTTAAGTAACGGCATTTCACGAATGAACCATTACCCCTCGCCTTACTTTGAAACCTTAGTTAAGGCCCTTAAATGACTAATTGGAGTATGAAACAATTATGTAAAGTGGACTAGGCAACTGGTAGGGTATTCGCGAAAGCGTCTCCTTAAAATTCGTAACGGTTAATTTATTAAAAATGGTGGAGCTGAGGGTACTCCAAACGACTTATGTGATTTGTTAAGCGTAGAAATGACCATAAGCAAACGTTAGGGTTCAATTGGTTAAAGTCTAGTTTCTTAAGCGACCGTGGTTTAATTCTGGCTTATGTTGTTGTTCAAAGGTTACCGGACCCACTCTAAGCTTAAGTCTACCCCGGAGCACTCAGGCAAGTTTTCTACCCGTTATACTGTTGTTGTGATGTATATATGTATATGCATTATTTTGTGATAAGTGCATGATTGTTATTAGCAAATTTTGTGATATATTGGAGCATGCTGATATGGTATATATGCATGTCTGTTTCGTAATCTTGATATCTAATTGTTGATTCAAATGCTTATAAGTTGCATAATAGCTATGCTAGAGATAAGCAGTAGTTGCGTATACCCTTAGTATAGGGGACCTAAAGGTGAACATTTTTCTAAACCGGGAGTCGATGTTCCCGAGTATAATATATATATATATATATTCATATATATATATGCAACTTATAGTTTTCAAAACTATAAATCGAATAAGGTTTATTCGATAACTTTATTTTATTCAATGAATATTATTAGTTGAATATTTATTCGAGGACTTATGACTCCGTTTATTTTATTTATTGAATATTATTTTGAATATTCATTTGAGGACTTATGACTCCGCTTATTTATTAAATAATATTCTTTATTTTATTAAAGAATAGTGTTTCGATAATCAAACTTATTTTCGATTATTCAAATAAAGATCTTACTTTCGTATAAGTATATCTTTGGTTATTCGTTATTCATTTCAAGTATGAGTTTTTTTAAAACTTCTACTTCAATTATTTTTATAAAGATAATCCTTTATTGGACTTTTATTTAATAATAATATTCAGATATTTTCTAATATATCGGGACTGATTTATTTCATTAAATCAGTATTACTCCAAACATTCTTAAAAATGTTTTCGAGTCTTCAAAATGATTTTTAAAAGTTAGAGCGGATCCCAAAACTCATTTTGATATTTAAGATCTTCCTTTCGAAGGGGATTTAAATACTCGCTCAAAACCTGAGGGATCCGGCTCAGTGGTGTATTTTACATTCGCAACGAGGTTGCTGTTTTGAGAAAAAATCTTGATTACTTGCCCATCGTTCGGGAAGTAAGTTCATCTATTTGAGTCGGCATAAGCAACATGGGTTCAGTTGGCGTCCATGAAAGTGTAAGTGGCTCAGTGGGAGTCCATCAAATGCATAAGTGGCTGAGTGGCAGTCCGGCATAAGGTCCTATTGTGGCCAGGGTGATGACCAGTGGGGAATTCGTCCATCTACTAGTAGAAAAGGTTACTTATTGGTATCTTTGCCTGATTAGCAAGATATCAGGTTTATGCCAAGGTTTTCTCCTTTCCAAAATTCATTGGATATTGCAACTCTGTTTATAATTTTCATAACAGAGGTTTTCAAGAAGTGTATGAAATGTATATATATAGGTGTATATATATATCGGGACTTAATGAAGTATCTCGTAACTTCTCTTTCAAATGATATTTCAAAGATTGAATCTATTCAAGTCTTATCTTGTAGTCTCATCAGTGTGATAAACTTTTGAAACTAATTATAACTTGAACGGTGGTAGTTCAAGTGGTATTCGGAAAAGATATAAGTATATTGGAGTATCTTGTAACTTCATCTTTTGAACTTATATCTAGTAAATGATTATCTTATGCATGTCAAAGATTTTCAGAAAAACGTTGAAACAAGGTTAGATATATGAGATCACCTTGCAACAATATTTTTATATAGTTATAAACTCGAACTCTGTGTATATTATACATGTCAAGGGATTTTAAAGATTGTGAAAAGTATATATGTATGTATATACTGAATATTTTGCGACTTGGTCGCGTTAAGATATCTACCTGGTTCATTTCTTCTTAACCAAGACTTTCTTGAGTACTATGAGAATGTTCATATATTGTTAATCATTATACATATTATTTCGGTGGGCTTGTTGCTTACCCTTACTTTCTTCTTTCATCACACAACAATAGATAGACAAGATGAACAGGATCAAGCTCCCAATTCACGAGCGGATAGGAAACGTTCCGCAGTTTCCTGTAGGCGTTGATGTCGTTATAGCTG
The DNA here is from genome assembly GCF_009905375.1 of Apium graveolens. Lineage (NCBI taxonomy): Eukaryota > Viridiplantae > Streptophyta > Magnoliopsida > Apiales > Apiaceae > Apium > Apium graveolens. Next base: position 90,149,623 of record NC_133649.1, read on the forward strand.
AGGTAGGATCTACCAATAGGCTAGGCTTTCAACTTTTGATGTACCAGACTTATGTATATTTATGAATTGTAATAATGGCAAGGAATATGTAAATTATTCAGAAACCCTTTTTAAGGTGAAATGGTTTATAATTGTGGAATAAAATGACTTGTGTTATTTTCGGTATTCATCTCTGAGACTATAACTTGTGGTGTGTGTGTGTGTATATTGTGGGGTCACAGTACGCAGTAGTTGGTTGACTATTAAGATTAAGTATTGATAAGGGAAATGGAACTCGTGATAACCCGAATCTCCGACCCCGGATTTGGGGGTGTTACATTTTTATTTGTAGAACCAAAGATAATATCATCCACATAGAGCTGAACTAGGATCATATCATCACCATGCTTCTTATATAAGAGAGTCTTGTCAATAGTACCTCTAGTGAATCCATGTTTAATCAAAAATTCTGATAGTGTGTCATACCAAGCTCTAGGTGCTTATTTTAGTCCATAGAGAGCCTTGAGTAACTTGTATACAAAATTTGGAAATTCTGGATCTTCAAAGCCAGGTGGCTGTTGCACATGAACCTCTTCTTCCAACTCACCATTAAGGAATGCACTCTTAATATCCATTTGATATACTTTGAAATTTAAATGTGCAGCAAATGCAAGAGAAATCCTTATTGCTTCAAGTCTTGTAACTGGAGCAAAAGTTTCATCATAATCTATCCCTTTTTCCTGTGAGTATCCTTTTGCAACCTAACCTTGCTTTGTTTCTAGTGACTATTCCATTTTCATCCATTTTATTTCTGAACACCCACTTTGTTCCAATTATACTTCTGTTCTTTGTTGCTGGAACTAATTTCCAAACTTTATTTCTCTCAAATTGATTTAGTTTTTGTTGCTATAGCAGATTTCCAATCAGGATCAAGAAGGGCTTCCTCAATTTTCTTTGGCTCAATTTATGAAAGAAAACATGCATGAAGGCATTCATTTACAGTTACAGTTCTAGCCCTCACTCCAGTAGTTGGATCACCAATAATTGCTTCTCTAGTGTGACTTCTATCCCACTTTCTGGTGTGAATTTGTTGACTTGAGTTTTCTTTATTTTCTTCACCATTTGCATGACTTGCAGAACTTTCCTCTCTTTCTCCCCCTGAGTTTGTGCTATCAAATTCCGGTCCATAAGATGAGCTTCCATTCTTCTGATTCACTTCTTCAGTTGACTCTCCATCTATTCTGTGATTTGTGTTGGCTTCAGCTTCATCATCAGAATCACTATCAATGTTGAGATTTTCAAACTTTAGAGTTTCTGCTTCATTTTCATCAAGACATTTTAAGCCTGGGCACTTGTCATCATCAAAAGTAACATCTGTGCTTTCCATAATTTTCTCTTGTTCAAGCACATAGACCTTGTAAGCAGTTCTTTCCAATGAATATCCCAGAAAAATTGCCTCAAAAACTTTAGAGTCAAATTTTTCAACATATTCAGAGTTGTCCTTCAAAACATAACACTTGCTTCCAAACACATGAAGATGCTTCACAATAGGCTTTCTTTTAGACAAGATTGAGTAGGGTGATTTTCCAAGATTCTTGTTAATGAAATATTTGTTTTGAGTATAGCATGCAGTGTTCACAGTTTCTTCCCAAAAACTAGTTGGCAACTTTGCATCTTGCAGCATTGTTCTAGCATCCTCTACTAGTGTTCTGTTCTTTGTCTCAACTATCCCATTTTGTTGAGGTGTTCTAGCAGCTGAGAATTCTTGAACAATGCCCTTGTACTTTGCAGAATTCAGTTAAGGTTGCATTCCTGAATTCTGTTCCATTATCACTCCTCAATCTTTTCACACAATTCTGATCTTCAGCCTTCTTCTCAATCTTCTTAATGTGTTCAATTATGATGTGTGGAGTTTCATCTTTAGAATGTATAAATTCTACCCATGTATATCTTGAGTAGTCTCCACCATCACAAGTGCATATCTTTTTCTTAATATTGACTGGACATTAACTGGTCCAAATAAATCCATGTGAATAGGTTGCAAAGGTGCACTTATAGATATCACAGTTTTACTTTTGTGAATTAATCTTTTCATTTATCTTTTTGACAAGCATCACAGACTTCATCTTGAGCAAACTCCAAATTAGGCATGTCTCTCAGTAACTCCTTTTTTACTAGAGTATTGATTGCCTTGAAATTCAAGTGAGACATTTTTTTATGCCATAGCTTGCTTTGCTCTATAGATTCCTTGGTGTAGAAGCAATAAATTCCATCCTCATTTGATGAGTCCAAGTCTGTAACAAATAAGCTTCCTTTCCTTGCTCCTTTTAGAGCAACTTCACTAGTTTTATTGCTGATAAAGTGCATTCTTCTTTGCTAAATAAAACCTTGAAACCTTTGTCTACAAATTTGCTGACACTGAGAAGATTCACTTCAAGGCCAGCTATTAGTGCTACATCTTCAATGACAATATTTTCAGAAATTCAATTTACCATATCCCATTGTGAAACCTTTGATGTTATCTCCAAAAGTCACTAATGGGCCAGCCTTCCCCTCAAACTACGATAGCAGGGCCATATCACCTGTCATATGTCTTGAACATCCAAAGTTTATGATACATATGACTTTCTTCTTTTTACCCTACACACAATGAGTTTAAGTGTGTTTAGAAACCAAAGCAGTGTTGGGTACTTTCTTCTTGTTAACAGGTTTGATAGAGGTAGAGTTTAATGATAAAAGAATAGAGTTCATAGAATGATGTGCATTATCCTTTTTAGCTGAAGACTCGAAATTGATTTCCTTAAGATCAACTCTCAGCTTGTGGTAACTTGTAATTACTTTCATGTTGCAAGGTATGCAATCAAACTTGTCACAGAATGAGTAGGGATCTTTAGTTTTTGCTTCATTGTATTTTTATGCTCCTACTCTTGGCTTACTAACAACCTTTTTACAAAGGAGAGTTAGATGATTCACAGAGTCACATTTTTACATTGTTTTCTCGGAGCATCTGCAACATAAGAAAAATTGTTGCTTTTATTTATCCCAATCTTTCTATTTCTAGTCTTTTTCTTCTTTCTTGCATCTTCAATTTTTATTTCCTTGACAAGTGTCTTGGAATCTTGGTTGACCATGAGCTTCTTTTCAGCTTTGGATGTTGGAGTTGTTTCTGCATTTTTCCAGTTCATTGTCTTCATCAACAATTTCTTGCTTTATGATCAACTCTTCTTCACTGAAATCTACTTCACATGCTTTGAACATAGGTGAACCAATCTTTTTCAGCATAGCTGGAACATCTTCATTTTCTGTAGCTTTTCTTTTACCACCTATATCTGTCTTCTTGCTGTTCAAAGCATCATAATCAAGACCAATGGCTATGTTAGCACATGTCTTGTTCTTCTCATGGTACTGTCCAACCAACTCAGATGCGTTCCCGAATGATTTCAGTTTCACCTCATTATTCTCAATCTTTTCTCTTAACACAGTTTCATTCTCATTGGCACACTTCAACTTATTTTTCAAATATTCATTTTCTTGCTTGATTGACTCAAGCTCCACAAGCAGTAGATCCATCTTATGCTTTTCACTCTCAAGCTTTTCATTAGATTTTGTTAGCCTACTGACTTTCTCAGTAGCTGCCACTAAGCTAGTGTGTATATGAAACATCTCCATATTCATCTTTTCCACAGTCTCCTTATTTGACTAGCATTTAAATCAATAGTGGTTAGAGTTGGTACCTTTGATTTTGAAGTGGATGCTTCTCCATGCTCAAAAGCCATGAGTGCATTGTTTATAACCTCTTCATCCTCATATCAACATTAGTATCATCCCAACTCTTTCCTTCTACAATACAATCCAAGTAAGCCATGGATTGATCCATTTTATCTAGCTCATCCAAGGTATAATATTCATCTTCCTCCAGCTCCAATACAAATTGCTTTTGAGGTCCTTTGTTCTTTTTTTCCATAGCTTGAACAACTGAAACTTGTTCATCTTGCTCATCTTCACTTTCTTCTCTGTCATTCATAATTAAAGCACTTGAACCATCAACAACATGACCATGGTGTGCTTTCAATGACTTTCTTTGCATCATTCAAGTTCATAACTTTTCAAGATTCCATATAGAACTTCCAAAGTTATTCTGCTTAAATCTCTTCCTTCTCTAATAACTGATATTCTCGGTTTAAGATGGTCAGGTTGAGCTAGCAGAAACTTTAGGTTAACCTCATCAACTTTATAATATTTATCATGTAACTGCAAGTCATTTATCAATTTATTGAACCTTTTCAAAAACTTCAGTGATTCCCTCTTTTGGTTTATCCTATAAACCCCTCATACTGAGAAACAAGAGTCCTTCTTTGGTTTGACCTAACCTCCTCTGTTCCTTCACATAAGATCTCTATTTTCTCCCAGATCTATTTGGATATGTCACTAGTTGACAATGTTATTGTACATTACATTGTCAAGTGACTCTATCAAGATCAGCTGGAAGCCATGATCTAGAGAGACTTTTTCTTTTTCAGGTTCAGTATATTCTGAAGGATCTTTAGGTGCATAATGTGCCTGGAATGACCATGTCCCAATCTGTAGATTCCTCAACTCTTACCATGGGAGTGAAAGGCCCATTCTTGAGGATCTGAATGTATAATGGATTGGCCATCCTGATAAAAACAGCATTTTCTTTTTCCATGGTATGTAATTAGATCTATCAAAGGTAGGAATTTTGATACTGCTAAGCTTTTGTGTATTCATTCTTCCAAGATCTTTAATCTGTTTGCTTTCAGATTTTGTTCTGATACCACTTATTGGGTAATGAATACAACACAGAGGGGGGTGAATGTGTTTTAGACAATTTTAATGGATTCTTGAACTGTTAAGAATGGTGAACAAAGTAATCTGTTTTGTAGAGATAATATGCTTTAATAGGAATAATAAAACATGCAAATGAACACACTAGTCGTTCAAAACTCACTTAATTTTATATAAAAATCAAGCTAGTGTTTTGCTACAAATTTCTGGGTTCTTGGTATGTTAAGAACTCAGCTTCTCTCTTGAGAGTTATAATATTTTTAGATCTATTTCTTACATCTTAAAACAAAGCATCCATTGTTTACTTTATAGAACAGTAAATAATGGTTTTACATAGCATGCAATAGCATGTACTAAACCCTACTTTAAGTTAGGTAAAACTTTCTATTTCTGGCTTAGTGTATCTTTGCAAATCGTGCATGTCTAGGACTTTACTTTGTTAGGTAATCTTGGCCTTTGATCTTATACTCTTCAAGCTGCTTTTGTAGACTTTTCAAATCATTGATTGATTTGTTTGTTGATTGATAATCTTGGATATTTAATTGGTCTGCACTTTGTACTTTGATTTTTACCTTGAGATCTTCAGTTTGGTATATAGAGATTCGACATCTCGATAAGTATAATGGCTTATCGAGATCTCTTATTACTCTATAGTTGTTGTGACTTATCGAAGTTTCTAAGTTCTCGAATATGAAATTGACTTGTCGAGATCTCTGAGTTCTCGAGAATAATCTTGACTTATCGAGATCTCCATTTCTTTGCATATAGAATTAACTTATCGATATCTCTGAGTTCTTTAGTGATATTTTGACTTTTCGATATATCAGAGTTCTCTAGTAAAGAAATGACTTGTCGATATCTCCAATCTTCATGTCTTCAACTTGGCTTGTCGATATCTCTGAGACTTCTCTATAAGCTTTTCTTGACTTCTCGATAAGTCATTCTGGAGTTCTCAAATGACTTCTCTATAACACTTAATCTGTGACTTGTTGATTTCTTGACTTAGAATGTTTTTCCCAAAATAAATTTATTCAACTCTAAGCTTCTTCACACTTTCTTTGAGGCATGATCTTTATGATATTCTTCCAGAGTTTATTCTTAGGCTTGAGACTGTTTGCAGAAAAATACTCCAGTCTAATCTATTTTTGTTTTTACTAGAATTAAGTGATACAGTACAAAATGCAAACTTAGATTTCCATACAACTTACTTAGGGCCATCAATTTGACTTAGTCTTGTTATAGTACATGCATGTCTTGCACAACATGAACAATATAACACAAGATAAACATACATAGATATAATCAAACACCTTAAGTTTCAACTCCAAACCTGGTCATCGGTTGATTGACCACCAGTATCTGCAGGTTCTCATTGCGAATAGCACTTGGTCTGGATATAATAACAACACAACACAAATGGCCTAGATCAGACTACGTACACAAACAAATATACATCGGAACATCAAATAAAAAAAATTAAATCGGGTTTTAGGAATTACTCGTGCAATTTGGGTCGCTTGTTAAAACCAGGGTACAGTGTGTTGAGTGGCTCTCACTGTGTATGTCATCCTTATTTCTCCTACCATACACTTGAATTTGTTCAAGTGTTGGCTGTGCAGATGTTGAGTGGCATTTATGACACTTTATAATGCTCTATTAATCTTTGAATTGATGCGTTTGTATTCAAGTTATTAAGTGTTTTAACGTGTTTTCTAGTGTTTTTGCATTTCAGGCATTATCTAGGTAATCAAGTGAATTAGCATTGTTTTAGTGTTAATTTGGTGGCAAGGTGGTGTTGGAATAAAAGCTCATGGAAAGCCGGCTCGAAGCAGCAAGAAAAAGAAGAAAATTTGAAGTTTTTCCTGAAGTACGGCGCGCCCGTGCTGGTCAAGCGCGCGGCTGCGCCAGGATGTCAGAAAGGCACTGCACCCGCGCTGTGATAGCGCACGGCCGCGCCGGTGCGAATTTAAGAGAATCCTGATTCTATTCTAAAAAAAATTGGAGGACTTCTGGATTGCATGGGGCTGCTATATATATTTAAATAAATGACTGTTTTCAGGAGAGAGATGTACCAGAGCGCAAGGAGAGCCGTAAGAAGACCGTTTTAGCACTGGATTCAACGAAGACAAAGAAGATCTTGTTTTTACTTGTGAATCTTTGTTCTAAGTTGTAACTTGGATGCTAGTTTTATTACTTGTGAACATTACTCTTGTTTCGTACTTGATTTTTCTTTTTAAGTATAAAGACTACGTTTGTTATACCATGCTTTCATCGGAACCCATATTGATGATGAGTCCGATTATGGGCTAATCGTTATCATGGGGTTCTAACGAATTTATTATGGATTTCTTTAGTTAATTTATTTTGATGCCTTAGTATGTTGTTATTGTATGATAACCTAGTATAGGTTGTGCATATTCGTCTTATGAGCTGTCGTAAACTTAAATGATAGTGTGTTAATCTTTAATGAAACGACAATAAATTTAAGGATTTAGAACTTGCCATGCTAGCATAGGTTCATGTGTTATTGTTATGCATGATTCGTAGGTAATTTTAACCATCTTACTTGACCTGTGTAATCAAGATAGATAACTTGTGCTTAAACCGTTATATTGTTAAATTCTGTAGACATATAGGGTCTCAATATAATTGGTGTCTATTCAGCTTCTATCTCTTTTATGGATGTCTGGTAGTATGGTAATCGTGCAACGAAAGTTGGCATTTATCAGTTTCGTGTTATCTGATTAGTGTCATCACCATTATATGCTAAGGTTAAGAACTGAAAAGGCTATTGAATGAAGTATTTAATGAAGTTAGAATCTCATGTTTGTCTCTTATAATATACAATTCTCTTTACTTTCTTAGTTATAATTGTTAGTTTAATTCTTAGTTCTAAACAACCTCAATTTGTTATCGTCTTAGCATTGAATAATAACCATACATTGTTGCTTAAGTGCAAAATTAATTAGTTAACCAAGCCAGTCTCCGTGGAAACGAATCTGATTTATATCTTATACTACTTGTGAACGTGTATACTTGCGTGTATTATTAGTGCGTGTTTAGCGACTAACTAGTTTTTGGCGCCGCTGCCGAGGACTGCAGTATTAATTTTTAGTTTATGTAATTTCCATCAGTGGTCGTTCAAGTTCATTAACTCGGACATTGTTACTTATTTGTTCCCACACCATGGCATGCCTGATTGGATGATTATTAACTGTTTCTACAATGGATATGGTGCTAATTCTAGACTCATGTTCGATACAGCATCAGGAGGAGCCTTGTGGGCTAAGAGCTACGATGAAGCTTATGAATTGATTGAACTGATGGTTGCTAATGAGTACCAGAATCCTTCCCAGAGACTGACTCAGGGAAAAGTAGCATGAATTCTGGAGTTGGATGCAGCAACTACTATAGCTGCCCAACTTAAGGCTTTGATGATGAAGGTGGACACTTTGGTTAATCATGGGGTTAATCAAATCACTAGTGTATGTGAGCTTTGTGTTGGTTCCCATGAGACTGATCAGTACGCAATATCTAGTGAATCAGCTCAGTTCGTGAGCAACTTTCAGCGTTGGCAGTAACATGTGCCAGCCACTTATCATCCCAACAACCGCAATCATCCTAATTTCAGTGGGAGCAACTGCTAAGAATACGGTTCAACAGCCTTATCAAGCAGTATCCAGCTAAGCAGTACAACCCCCTGGTTTTCAGCAACCGCAATATACACCGAGACAGCAACTTCAGCTGCAACAAGCTAATGAAAAATCTGAATTAGAGGAGTTGAAGCTAATGTGCAAGAGTCAAGCTGTTTCTATCAAGACCTTGGAAAATCAAATTGGGCAAATTGCAAATGCCTTGCTAAATCGTCAGCCTGTTACACTACCTAGTGAAACTGAAGTGCCAGGAAGGAAGGAAGCTAAGGAGCAGGTAAAGGCAATCACTTTGAGGTCTGGAAAGGTTGCGAATCTCGAACAAACTCAAGGTTGACTGAAGAAGCTGAGGCTGAGAAAGAAGTAGAAGCAGCAGGAAGTAGAAGTGGAACCAAGGAATATTACTGTTGAGCACACTCCTCTTGAGGGTAATAAAGGGGAGAAATAAATCTATCCTCCACCGCCTTTTCCTAAGGGGCTACAGAAGAAAAAGCTGGACAAGCAATTTGAGAAGTTTCTGGAGGTGTTCAAGAAACTTCATATCAACATACCTTTCGTTGAGGCTCTTGAGTAGATGCCTAGTTACACAAAGTTTATGAAATGTATTCTTTCTCAGAAAGTGAAGCTAGATGATTTAGAGACAGTAGCTCTCACGGAGGAATGCATTGTCGTGCTGCAACAGAAGTTCCCTCTGAAGCTTAAAGATCCAGGATGCTTCACTATTCCATGTACTATTGGAAAAGTTTCTTTTGACAGATGCTTATGTGACTTGGGAGCTAGCATCAATCTGATGCCTTTGTCAATCTTCAAGCAGTTGGACTTACCTGATCCAAAACCTACTTATATGACTTTGCAGTTGGCCAACCGTTCTATTACATATCCATGAGGTATTGTGGAGGATTTCTTGGTCAAGGTCGATAAACTCATCTTCCCTGCTGATTTCGTCATTCTTGATTTCGAGGAGGATAAGAAGATTCCCATAATCTTGGGAATACCTTTCTTGGCGATCGGCCGAACCTTGATAGATGTGCAAAAGGGTGAGCTAACAATGCGAGTGTTGGATCAGGATTTAACTTTTAATGTGTTCAATGCTATGAAATTTCCTACGGAAAATGAAGAGTGCTTAAAGGTGGAATTGGTCGATTCTGTGGTTACTTCAGAACTTGATCAATTGCTAAGGTCTGATGCCATAGAAAAAGCCTTATTGAGAAATTCAGATAGTGAAGATAACGAAGGTGAAGAACAATTACAATATTTGAATGCTTTTCCCTGGAAGAGAAAGATTGATATGCCTTTTGAATCTCTTAGAATGGAGGAATTGAACAAAGCTCCTAAACGCCACAAGCCATCTATTGAGGAAGCTCCAACTCTTGAGCTTAAGCCTCTACTGGGCATTTGAGGTATGCATTTTTAGGTGATGCATCTACTTTGCCTGTTATTATTGCATCTGATCTTTCAGGTAGTGACGAGCAAAAGCTCTTGAGGCTTCTAAGAGAGTTCAAATCGGAAATTGGTTGGACTATAACAGATATCAAGGGAATCAACCCTTCTTATTGCATGCATAAAATTCTGCTAGAGGAAGGTAGCAAGCCTACGGTTGAGCAGCAAAGAAGACTTAATCCATTTATGAAGGAAGTAGTGAAGAAAGAAATTCTCAAGTGGCTAGATACAGGTAGCTTATGTATTAATAAGTTTAGTAGCACTATTTCTGCATATTGTAATGGCTTAGAGAACTAGATGTTGTAGAATGTTTTAATTCATGTTGACTACTAGATTGATATGCTGGATAGGTTGGCTAATTGTAAATATTAGATGCCTTGTAATCTTGTATAAATTAAATGGAGTTAACTTCTATGAAGATAGTTTCAACGGATGTTCCACAAGGGTTCAATAGATGATCAACTAAATCTTCAATGGATGTTCAACCAGACTCTCAATGGATGATCCAACAAAGTTTCAACGGATGATCTAACTAAGTTCCAACGGATGAACAAATTCAAAAAAATAGTTGATAGTGACTTGATAGTCACATGCGTTGATTGTATGCAAATGAAATGTGGCAGCCTATATACAGGTTTTAGAGAACAAAGAAGCATTTCCATTTCTATGCTAAACTGAAGATATTCAAAGATGCTGGATTGAGAAATGAAGGAGCATGATTGACTAGAAATATTTTATCTTATTTATTTGTCTTTTTATCATGTAACCTGGTGATATATATAAATCAAGGGTAGCAAGTAGAAAATAATAAGTTAGTAAGCAATTACCAGAGAAATAGATAAGGCTATATCTGTAAAGAATTTCTCTGTTCTTCTGAGTTCAACTTGTAAGCAGCTATGTACAAAGACATTGCATCACAGAGTTCTCATATTAATATATATCTCTGGTGGATAAATTCAATCCATTAGAAATTTTTTAAATACTTATATTTGATTATTTGTGTTTGATTTCTTCAATACTTCCATTCCGCACTTTAGCTAAATCAAACACTATTATATATTCATAGTAGAACAGTTCTTAAAATTTAAAAAGTAGCCAAAATTATATTCAATCCCCCCTTCTGTAATTCTTTGTTAGATTGTTTGGGAATAACAATTGGTATCATTGCAAGCTCTTGAAGTACAAAGAGTTTAAAGATCACAACAACTAACAAGATGAACAGAAAAGATGTTGGAGTGAAGATTCCATTTCTGGATAAAAATAACTATCACCACTGGAAGGTGAAAATGCACTTGCATCTTCTTTCTCAAGATGAAGGATATATGGACTGCATTGAGAAAGGTCCTCATGTCCCTATGAGAGCTGCTACCGGAAAATGAGCCATCCATCCCAAAGTCTAGAGCAGAATGGTCTGATCCAAATATTGAGCAAGTCCACAAGGATAAGAAGGCCATGAATATTCTGTTTAATGATGTTGATGGTGACATGTTTAACAATATCATAAACTGTAAAACTGTTAAGGATGTCTGGGATACAATTCAAGTTATATGTGATGGAACTTAGAAGGTAAGGGAAAATAAAATGCAACTCTTGATTCAGCAATATGAGCATTTTTCATAGTTGAGAAAGTGAGTCTTTCATTGATATATTTAGTAGATTTCTAAAACTACTAAATGCTTTAAAGTTGCATGGAAGAGTCTATCAGACAAAAGACTCAAACCTCAAATTCTTTAGATCTCTTCCAAAGGAATGGAAGCTTATGACAGTCTCATTAAAAAATTCTCAAGATTATAAGGAATTCACCTTGGACAGACTGTATGGGATTCTAAAGACCTATGAGCTTGAAATATATCAAGATGAGAAGCTAGATAAAGGAAGAAAGAAATGAGGGTCCATTGCATTGGTTGCTGAGCAAGAGAAAGAGAAAGAGATAGAGGTTGAAGCTATGGATTCTGCACCAAACCCTAGAGTTTGTGAAGGCAAAGGAAAAGGGATAGTAGCTGAACATGAAGATCATCAAAGTCAAGATGATGTGGATGACATAGATGAACTATCTAGCTTTTCTATCCAGAAGTTTTGTCGAGATAAAATACAAGAAGAATTTTGGAGCAACCAAGCCAAACAGAAACATGATTGACAAGTCAAAATTCAAATGTTTCAAGTGTCGCTTGAGTGGTCATTTTGCAAGTGAATGCAGAAAGCCTGATTCCGACAGAAAGAAGTTTGAGCCTGTGGATTACAAAAAGAAGTATTTTGAATTGCTCAAACAAAAGGAAAGGGTCTTTCTAACTCAAGAAAATGATTGGGCTGCTGATAGATTGGATGAAGATGAAGATACAAGCTATGTCAATCCATCATTGATGGCCAAGTAAGATGAAGAAGAAGTTAGTTCTTCAAGTAATCAGGTAGTCACCACTAATCTAGCATATTTATCTAAAGCTGAGTGTAATGATGATATAAATGACATGTCTACTGAATTATATCATCTGTCTGTCACACTCAAATCTTTCACTAAAGAAAACACTAAAATCAAAGAAAACAATTTGTTCTTAAGTGAAAGAAACAATGTGTTAGAAACTCAATTTGTTGAGTTTGAGAAATTGAAGATAGAGTGCAAGACTGCTAAAGAAGAACTAACTGAATCCCTAAAGAAATAGGAGATTTTAAGAAAGCAGCTTGAACGAGAACAGGAAGTAATCAAGGCATGGAAATCATCCAGAGATGTTCATGCTCAAATTACTAAAGTTCAAGGTATAGAATCCTTTTGTGATGAAGCCTGGAAAAAGAGCAAAGAGAAACTGAATTCCAACTTGGAAGATGGACTTACAACGGATGTGGATTCGAACGGATGATGAATATTATCCGTCAAATAATTAAAAGAATCAAAAGACAAGGAACCACATCTGTTGAGTGAAAGAAAGCCAGTTAGCAAATCCTAGCTAATTAAATTAAATGAGAAATATGGATTAGTTTCCAAGAACTTTGTTCCAAGAGAAACAAGTCAGGTGAAAAAGAACAAGAGAATCAATGTAGGCCATCTGTCAATCAAGCAATTGAATGACAGATTGGAGAAAATTAAGGTTAAAGCAAATTTAAAAAGAAAAATAATAGGAATGGGAAAGTAGGAATTAATAAACATAACAAGTACACACCTGATAAATATGCACCTAGAAAAACCTGTGTGAAGTGTGGTAGTGTTAATCATTTTTCTGTTAATTGCAAACTTGTTATACCTTCACCCATGTCTGCACCTCCTTCTTTTCCTAATATGCCTACCACTTGTGAATGTTATGCCTGCACATAATTTGGATGCACAATTTGTTAATATGCCATTTGCACAAAATCTTACTATGCTGCATTTAGTATGCCTCAAATGCCATTTATCATGCCTTACTGGAATAACATGTTTGCACAAAATATGCCCTTCCATGTAAATCAACCTGTGCATGATAATTCTGTAATGATGAATGGTTTCAAAGGTTCTATTCAAATGACTAAGGATGAATCTCTTATACCTAAGTCAATTGAGGACAAGCCTAAGAAGCCTAAGAAAAAGGCTAATAAAACAGGACCCAAGGAAACTTGGTTACCAAAATCAACTTGATTTAATTTTGTTGTGCGCAGGGTAACAGAAAGAATCTTTGGTATTTGGATAGTGGGTGCTCAAGGCAAATGATTGGAGATTTTACCCTACTCACTGAGTTCAAGGAGAGAGCTGGCTCAAGTATCACTTTTGGAGATGACAACAAGGGTTATACTATGAGATATGGCTTGATTTTAAAGGATAATATCATCATTGAGGAAGTTGCCCTGGTGGATGGACTCAAGAATAATTTATTGACCAGCTTTTTAATAAAGGCAACTCAATAATATTAAATTCTGAAGCCTGTGTTGTGACCAACAAGAAAAATAACAAAGTGGTTCTCACTGGTGTGAGAAAAGGAAATATGTATCTATCTAATTTCAACTCATCAAATGCAGTATATGTCACTTATCTCTTCAGCAAGCAAGTCAAGATGAAAGTTGGCTATGGCACAAGAAGCTGTCCGACCTTAACTTCAAGACTATGAATGAGCTAGTCAGGAAAGATTTGGTAAGAGGTATTCCTCAAGTGGAATTCTCTAAGGATAGATTGTGTGATTCCTGTCAGAAAGGAAAACAGATCAAGGCATCATTCAGAAAGAAACTTGATTCAACAATTGAAGAATCTTTACAACTACTGGACATGGATTTATTTGGACCAGTCAATGTGTTGTCCATATCAAGGAAAAGATACTGCCTAGTAATTGTGGATGATTTCTCAAAGTTCTCTTGCACTTATTTTCTCAAATCCAAAGATGAAGCTAGTGAAATCATCATCAATCATATAAGGCAAGTCAACAATCATCCTGATCTCAAAGTTAAAAGAATCAGGAGTGACAATGGAACTGAGTTCAAAACTTTTGGGATGAGATTATTTTGTAAAGAGAATGGGATGATGCATGAGTTTTCAACAACAATAAATCCACAACAAAATATAGTGGTGGAAAGGAAGAATAGGTCTCTTTTTGAAGTTGCAAGAACAATGCTAGAAGAAGCTGTAAATACTGCATGCTACATTCAGAACATTTTTTTGGTTAATCAAGCAAAATACATGACACCCTACCGATTGTTCAAGAACAGGAAGCCAACATTAAACTTTCTTCATGTCTTTGGCTGCAAATTCTATATATTAATGAATCAAACTGATCAGCATGAAAAGTTTGATACCAAAGCAGATGAAGGCATCTTTGTTGGATATGCAGTTGAAAAGCATATAGAGTTTACAATCTCAGAACCAACATTGTTATGGAATCTGTACATGTTGTGTTTGATGATAAAAAGATTGAAGGACTGCAAGATGGAGATTTCCATGAAAGCCTCAAATTTGACAATGTTGAGATGATTTGTGATGATAGTATTGATGAAAGTGATCAAGAACCAATATCTAAGGGCAATGCATAAAAGTCTACAGATAATAAAGCACATAATTCAACATCCATCGAAAGACCAAGTGCATCATCCATTGAAAGACAATCTGCATCATCCGTCGAAAGGCAAAGAACAACATCCATTGATCCATCAATAGGAGTTGAAATCCATTACATATCACAATCAGAAATTACCCCAACTTCAAATCATAGATCCACAAACTTAGAGGGAGTTTCTTCTAATCAAAATGCAATCACTCATCAAGACAATTATGAGGCCTCTTCATCTAAAGCTAATATACCACAATAGATAAAATGGACAAGAGAACACCCATTTGAATTAATTATTGGTGATGCATCTTCAAGAGTGAAAAAAAGAAAAGCAACTCAAGAAGAATGTCTTTACAATAGCTTTTATCACGGGAAAAACCTAAAAAGGTAGAAGAAGCTTTATTGGATCCTGATTGGGTTTTAGCTATGCAGGAGGAGCTAAACCAATTTGAAAGGAATAATGTTTGGAAGCTGGTACCCAAGCCTAAAGGAAAGAATCCTATTAACACGAAGTGGGTATTCAGAAACAAGATGGATGAAAATGGCATAGTATTCAAGAACAAAGCTAGACTGGTTGCTAAGGGCTATTGTCAACAAGAAGAAATATATTTTGATCAAACTTTTGCTCCTGTTGCAAGACTTGAAGCCATCAGAATCTTCTTAGCCGATGCAGCCCATGCCAATTTCAAGGTCTATCAAATGGATGTCAAAAGTGCCTTTCTAAATGGAGATTTGGAGGAGGAAGTCTATGTTAGTCAGCCTCCTGGTTTTGAAGATCCCAATTTTCCAGATTATGTATACTATATTTTGTAAGCACTTTATGGACTGAAGCAAGCACCTAGAGCCTGGTATGACACTTTGTCAAAGTTTCTCTTAGAAAATCATTTCACAATAGGTATTGTATATAAAACTTTATTCTTTAGAAATGTTAATGTCTCTAGTATACTTGTTCAAATTTATGTATATGATATTATATTTGGCTCTACAGATGAAAAAGTTAGCAAAAAGTTTGCCAAATTGATGTAGAGTAAATATGAAATGAGCATTATGGGAGAACTAACTTACTTTCTTGGTTTATAAGTTAAGCAAGTTAGTGATGGAATATTCATTAGTCAAACCAAATATATTTATGATCTTTTAAAGAAATTTGACTTAATGGATTGCACATCTGCAAAAACTCTCATGGCCACTGCAACTAAACTTGAATTAAACACTACTGAAAAGTCTGTGGATATTTCAAGCTATTAGGGCATGGTTGGCTCACTTCTATAATTAACAGCTAATAGGCCAGATATAATATTTTCTACTTGTCTTTGTGCTAGATTTCAGGATGATCCTAGAGAATCTCATTTAGTAGCTATTAAGAGAATTTTCAGATATCTCAAAGGAACACCAAAATTTGGCATTTGGTATCCTAGGGATTCTGGTTTTGATCAAATTGGTTACTCAGTTGCAGATTATGCAGGTTGTAAAATTGATAGAAAAATTACTACAAGAACCTGTCAATTTCTAGAAAACAAGCTAGTATCATGGTTCAGTAAAAAGCAAAATTCAGTATCCACTTCTACAGCTGAGGCTGAATATATTGCTGCTGGTAGCTCTTGTGCACAGATTTTATTGATGAAAAATCAACTGTTGGACTATGGTCTACAAGTGGATAAGATTCCTATTTTCTGTGATAACACAAATGTTATTGCAATTACTGAAAATCCAGTACAGCATTCAAGGACCAAGCATATTGGCATCAAGTACCACTTCATTAGAGAGCATGTAATGACTGGTAATGTGGAACTTCATTTTGTTTTAAGTTAGAAGCAACTTGCAGACATCTTTAATAAGTCACTTGATGAATCCACCTTTACTAGGTTGGTAAGTGAGTTAGGTATGCTTAATTACTCTTAATTTATTATGCTGTCTAAGCAATTTGAAATATAGCCAGAGTAAAATTTGATATCTCCTGTCAAAGATGAAATTTCGGCTAAGTCAGAATTTACATCTCGTTGGATGTTCATTATCCATTGAAAATGAATATCCGTTGAAACAAATCATGCGTTGAAGTATCAAATATTACTTTGGGTACTTTATCCTTATCCGTCGAATTGCTACCAATCTTAGCTGTTAATTTTAGGTATTATCCGTTGAATTTACTTATAGCCTGTATGTATACTTTGATGGATAATCATTAGAATTTTGACAGTTTTCTTTATTTTTAAACGGCTATTTTGGGCTAATTTGATTGGTTACTTTATTTTACTTTTAAATTTTTGACAGTTTATCTCTGAGAGAGTATAAAATCCAATTTCATTTTCATTTTTACTTTTATCTTTCTCAAGCAATTTCTTTAACACTTTCTTCTCCAAAAAAAACCTCTTCTCTCTGCAATTACTCTTATTCTCAGCAATGGCACCAGTAGTCAAGATCATGTCTCAAACTGGATTTGTTTATGAAAAGAGTAACTTCGTCGCACTGGTAAACAAGGAGATTACAGCTTCTGAAGATTATCATAAAGTGATGGATTTCATTCGGGGTTGCAGACTAAAGTATGATATGCAAGAGTCTCCTGTTATCTACTGCGAAGTGGTTGAAGAGATATGGACCACTGTTGTTTACAACTCGAAAGACAAAACCATTACCGTCACTCTCAAAGGTACAAATTATTGCATAAACAGTGATATAATTCGTGCATGTTTTCAATTTCCTGAGAAAATACACTAACTCCACATACAGACACATATGTGAGCTCTATGCTCATTTCTATGGGCTATGCTTTTAACCCTGCCAAGTTAGGTGAGGTTAGGATAAATGGCCTCAGAAAAAAGTGGAGCTTTCTCTGTGACTCTTTTATTAAATTTTTTCCAGGTAAAGTTAGTACTTTGATGCTGTGACTTACTCACTTGTTAACATGTTATATATGTTGCTTAGTGATAAGTATCATAAATTTAGTGAGTATGTCTTATTTGAATTAGGTTATAAGCTAGGATATATTAAGAAAAGACCTAGGAATATATATTATGCTATATTCTTTATGATGCTAGCTAACTTTGTTTCTGAGAATCTTATCATTGAGAACCCAACCAACAAACTTGATTATTGAGTTCAAGAAAGAAGAGTCATTGCTGACCTGAACAGGGTGACCAATCTCAATGAGGTTCCTCTAGTCTACCTGCCAATCATGGAGGGGTCCTCAGGTAAGTGAGGTAAACACTATTATCCCTGCTACTGCTCTATCACAAATTTCTTTGCCAACAACTGTGGCTAAGGCATCTGTTATAGTGACCAAATAGATGCCTACCCAAGCCACAAAACCAAACATTTCCAAATCAAAGTCTAAGAAAACCCACTTTAGTTTCTCTAAAAAAAACCAGTTTCCAAATCTACCAAAACCAAAGAGGGGAAGTGTGAAGGGAAGTGATCCTGCTGAGGGACAGGGTGAACTAAAAGAATCCCTAAGAATAAGGAGGGAGAGGTGTGTGTAACCAAACCTAGCCACACTGCAGTTTCCCAATAAACTGTAGTGCTTATAAGGATTTAAGCTCATTACTAGTTTCATCCTTCCAAAAGGATGTCACTATTGAAACAAGCTCTCAACCAAGAGCACAGGCCAAAAGGGTTAGGGACACAGACTTACCCCAAACTTACACTAGAAAGAAGAAATCCAAAACACTTGGGGATACACAGTGAAAACTGCAGTCAAAGACTCAGTTACAACACCTTCTCAAATTCAGTTTGATTTGGCTCCTATAAATGTGGAGTCACAACCAAAATCTTTAATCATAAAAGCACCATACACACAAAACTCACCCACAAATTCTCTGGATGTGGATGTGATTCACATATCAATTTCTGATTCTCCATCTTTAACTTTTATGGAGAAGTCAAAATCTACAGCAAGTGAGCATCATCTTTTAGATGATTTGTTGGCTCACTTGCCATTTCTTTCTGATTCTACTTAGAAATCTGTGCCAAATCTCAAATCAATCATCATAGATTCTACAGTAGTTTCAACTCCAAACTCTGTCATTTCTACTATCTCGACGGATATTGTTTATCCGTTGACTAGTGATTGTATCTCAACGGATGTGCTTCACAACAGTCATCCGTTGACACTCTCAACTACTACTTCGACGGATGTTTCTCATCCGTTGACTATCACTGCACCACTTGAAATATCAACTATTATTACAAGTGCAGATGATCTAGTAGTTGTACAATCACTCCTAGGATTGAGGGAATGGAGTAAACAGAGTGAGAGGCTGAGTTGATCTCAGGATAAAGAAGAGGAAATGAGTGAAATTATGCAAGCTACTTCTTCCATCTTGGCAAAAGTGAGTGAGTGGAGTCCCACCTTAGTAGGTGAAGGTGAGGGTTTGAGGGTGGGAAACAAAGGGGAGCCCTTGATGCAAGAAAAGAGAGATCATGAGAGAAACGTAGGTACAGAAGAATGGGAAGAGCCCATTGTTAGTGAGTTAAGGAATGTCAATGAGGCTGAAAAGAAATAGCTATTTTAGCAAGATTATCAAGTTGTTTTAGACTCTGTTTCTTATGAAGCTGAGGCATTTAATCACCCTATCCCAGCTTATCAAGTTTTAGCTGAACAGGACAATGTGGCTACTAAGAGAATTCTCAACTTGGTGCATACAACTGCCTCAATGTAAAGGGCCAAGGATGCAATCACAACCTTGCCCTCCATAGCTGGTGATGATTTTGAATATGATGATGACTCATTTGGGGATGATGGTGAGGATGATGAAGAAGAAGGCATGAACATAGGGGAGATGCATATATTCCATCATGGATGATGCACAAGGAATGCTCTTACCCACATCTCCAATCCACACTATTCAAGTTTATTCATGACACCCAAACAGGAATTCAAGCATCCACAAGTCCCAGCACCAAGAGTTTACGTAAAGCTCACTTGGAATCTCTTCAACTACACAAGATACAGGCTCTCAAACAAAGTCATGATATAGATGCTCTAAAGTAAGAAATTTCTGAAGTCAAACAAGACTTTGTAGCAAAGTTGGATGCTAGGCTCCCTAACACCACAATGACAGAAATAGCTCAAAATCTAAGGAAGGAAACTGATTTGAAAAGGAAGGTTGAGGCCATGGATTTAAGACTGACAACTATAGAGAAATCAATGGCCAAGATACTTACAAATTAGGAAACTCAAACAAGTCTGCTACAACAGTTGGTGGCTGCACAGACCTCAAACTCTGCTGAACTTGATGCTAACAAAAAAGGGGAGAAAGACTCTATCATTCCAGTTAGCCAAGAAGAGTCAGCTAGTGAGGGGGAGAAAGTGCTCAACATAAATGTCAGCAGGGTAATAGTTCCAGCAATTTCCTTCACAAAGCCACCAATGCTCGACAACATTGATTTAATCAACATAGAAGCAGCTAAATTGGAGCTAAATGAAAAATGGGAGAAGTTTGATGAAAACATCAAGAAGAAATTTGGTCCAATTGAGAAATAAGACAAAGCCATTTCTCATTTCTCTCAATTGAGACCAATCTCAGCCAATGACATGAGCTTAGGGAACATGGAAAGGGGTTAACCCTCAACAATCAAATCTTCAAAGGCCAATGTGATTTTTCAGCCAAAGAGAAATTATCCCAAAGAACTCAGATAAAAAATCCATTGGACCTGGCCTATGAAACTCCCAAGCCTGATGAGAAGAAGCTGCTTAGAAGGTCTATTTTTTTCTTCACAGATCCCAGAGATTCAGTGCTAAAGAGAAGAATTGCTAAAATCTATAGGAATGGCAAATTAATCTGTGTGGTGGCTGGACATCCAAAATTTGTAGAGGCTGAGAAAGAAGAAAAGGTGAGGCTCAAACAACACAAAAGTAAGCTGCTTTAGATGCCAAGAACCAAGCTAAGAAGCCTGCAACCACATATCCTGTAATGCCCACTGTGATAGCTGAGACTCATATTGAAGAAATGCAAGCAGAGTCAAAGCAGATTAAGAAAATGAGATACAAGCTCAAAACAAAGAGGAAGATGGATTTTGATGAAGATAAGGATGAATATATGCCAACCCAGTCTACTACTTCAAGTCAAACAACCAAACCTACATTGAAGGAGGTTGAATTCAAGGTTAATCCTGATATGAATTTCTATGGTGAACCCATAATTCCCAAGGATGAACCTATAGATTGGGATAGCCTGCCTCTTCTTGATCTAAACATTCTAATCCTCTCCAAGTCAAAGAAGACAAAGAAAAGAGTAATCAAAAAGGTCAAACCTGTCAAACTTCAGCTCAAAGCCTTAGTCAAACCTAAACTAACTGTCAACAAGGGAGATCAACTTTTTATTTGTGATATCAAAGAATTATCAGACATAAATCTTTATATGGATGAGCTAGAAGAAGTTAGAGCGAGTGATGCTTATAAACATCTTCCAGAAAGATTAGTCTTCAGGTACAAGGGTGGAAAAGAGATGACTTGGCCACTTCACAGAATTCTCAATGAAGGCTACTCTATTTTGGTGAAAATTTTCTCCTCAATAAAGAAGAATTTTGGATTCAACATTGTTGCCAATAAAATGGTACTAAACAAAATTGAAGAGATAATGAACAACAAAAGAAACCCAAATACACTCCCAAGAGTATTAACTATTCCCTTCACTAGAAATAGAGTGCATTTAAGGCCTTACTGGATAATGGAGTTCAAAGATGAAAAATGCATCTGAAGATTATTCATATTGGAAGATCAACTAAAGATTTCAAGCAATAAAACTCTCATGGAGATGCTAGAAAAGCTGGATCAGACAAATGAGGATGAATCTAAATTCTACAGGAAACTTCAACACCATATTGAAGAAAACAATGAGAAGTTGGGTAAGAAGTTCAGACAATCAAGGAAATAATGTAATAACCCCAATTTTTGAGAAATTTTTGAAACCCTTATGAATAGTGTTTTTGCTGAATGAGAAAACTTTTCATGCCACACTATGTAGGGGTTCTGTTATTGATATTCTGAGATTTTATTAGTACTTTATATGGGATATAAGTGTATGTAAAGATCGTCAGAATCCAAATCCGAACACTTTGATTTTTCCCGGAAATCCACTAGATACGGAGAGAATTGAGTATAAGGTAACAGGATAAAAAGGATTTAAATTAAAGGATTATAGGAGAGGATCATAAAAGGAATATAATATATTGAGAAAGGTTAAGGGAACCTAAGTAATAAGATCCCGGGTATGATCCCTCAAACGATAAACGAAAACGAAAGTTAAGCGAACCGTATAACAGATCAGCGGTCATTAGGCAAACAATTAGGAAGTTAAGCAAAGGGATTAGAGGAAGTGATGTCACCCAACCAATGAGAAGAGGACAAGGAAGGAAGGATGACATAGCAATGTGATGTAAGCATGACATAGGGAAGGAGGAGGTGTGGTTGGTTTATAACCACACAAATATAAGGTTATTAAGGTAATTAACCAAAAACAAAACAAAAAAAAACAACCAAGCTAAGCCAAACAAATCAAAAAACACAAAATCATTTCATTCTCATCATCTTGCTCTCGGCTTTTCATCTTTTTCAAGGGCCAGAATTTCAAAAATCAAGTTCCAAGCATTGTTAAATCACAAGGTAATTATCTAAGCTTCCTTGTACATAGATATGGATATGCTATAAGTTTAAGCTCCTAATTCCTTCACAATCTCTTCCAATAAATCAAGGAAGAAGATGGTGAATAGTAACCTTCAAGAAATAACTTTAGTTTTCTTGAATTTTTATGAAAGATTAAGGTTATACAAGCAAGGATCAAGGTTCTTTTAGGCATTCAAAGCTCTTGGGTTGTGTTAGGAAGCTTCAAGGAGGTATAAACAACTTTCACCTTTAACTTATAGTTTGAACTTTGAGTTTTGATGAGTTTATGGATGGATTAATGTATATATAGAAATATCCATGTATGTATAGCAAGATCCATGTATGTTAGATAGTTTGGTTGGATTTGTGGTGATTTTGGATATGAATCTTGGTTAATGGTTAATGAATCTTAAGTTATGGTTAGTAGATCATGTTTGCGGTTGAATAAGTTGGAAAACCTTGAGATTATGGACTGACTTTGCCTTGATATAAGTTGTGTTTGATGTATTGATGATGGTTGGGTGGTTTGTAGTGAATTGGTAAAGAATTGGAGTGGTATAAATATTGGTAATCGCGTAAACATAGCCGTCGTAACGTCCGATTCTCTTTGGACTGTTTTTGTGCATAGCATTAGGACCCGAGAACCCCCTGCTAGAATATGACCACTGCCATGTTTAGATAGCTCATGTTACGAGCTTCGTTTTGATATGTAGTTCGTTCGATTCCGATGCACGGTTTAGGAGAAACGACCGTTTCAAGTAACGGCGTTTCGCGAACGAAACTTTTCCCCTCGCCTTACTTTGAAACATAGGTTAAAGACCGAAAAGGGTTAATTAATGTATGAAACATTTATGGTAAGTGTGTTAGGCAGTTGGTAAGACACTCGCGAAGGAATCGCTTTAAAACTCGTAAAGGTTAAATTATTAAAAATGGTGGAGCCGAGGGTACCCGAGTGACTTAAGCGAATCAGTGAGCGCAAAACAAGCGTTAGAGTCTAAGTTAGTTAAAGTATAGATTTACAAGTGACTTTGGTTTAATTCCAACTTACTTGTTGTTTATAGGTTACCAGACTCGTCCCGAGCCATTCGTAACCCCAGTCGCTCAGGCAAGTTTTCTACCCGATATACTGTTGTTGTGATGTAAATATATGTATATGCATTATCTTGTGATAGTGCATGATTGTTATTAGCAAATTTTGCGATATATTGGAGCATGCTGATATGGTATATATGTATGTCTGTTTCGTAATCTGGTTATCTATCTGTTGATTTCAATGCTTATAGTTGCATAATACCTATGCTAGAAATAAGCAAGTAGTTGCGTATACCCTTAGTATAGGGGATAAAAGGTGAACATATTTCTAAACCGGGAGTCGATGTTCCCGAGTATATTATATATATATATTTATATATATATGGATATAGTTTTTAAAACTATGGATTGAATAAGGTTTATTCGATACCTTTATTTTACTTAATTGAATATTAATTTGAGTATTCATTCGAGGGCTTATGACTCAGTTTATTTTATTATTTGAATATTATTTGAATATTCATTCGAGGGCTTATGACTCAATTTATATTATTATTGAATATTACTTGGATATTCATTTGAGGATGTATGACTCCTTTATTTTATGAATATTATTTATAGTATTCATTCGAGGTATTATGACTCCGCTTATTACTTAATAATATTCTTTATTGTATTAAAGAATAAGGTGTCGATAATCAAACTTACTTTTGATTATTCAAATAAAGATATTACTTTCGTATAAGTATATCTTTGATTATTTGCTATTCATTTCAAGTATAAGTTTTAATACTTCTACTTCAATTATTTTATAAAGATTATTCTTTATGGGAATATTATTTAAATAATAATATTCAGACATTTTCTAAATATTCTGGGGACTGATTTACTTCATTAAATCAGCTTCACTCCAAACATTCTTAAAAATGTTTTGCGAGTCTTCAAAATGATTTTTTTAAAAGTTAGAGCGGATCCCAAAACTCATTTTTTTTAAGATCCTCCTTTCGAAGGGGATTTAAATACTCGCTAAAAACCTGAGGGATCCGGCTCTGTGGTGTGTTTTATATTCGCAACAAGGTTGCTGTTTTGATAAATGAATTGATTACTTACCCAATACTCGGGAAGTAAAATTCTTGGAACAAGTTAATCCATTAACAGGCATCGCTTGGGAAATATCGGTGAGTTCTCCTTTCCAAATAGATACGACTTCTTGGTGGAGCCGTATCAACAAGTTTCTACTTGGGGAAAGTGGGGACAAGCTTTACGTTTCAGAGTCATGGATTTCATCTGAACTAGGAGTGGCGTAAGTGGCCGAGTAGCGCCGGCCCAGCCTTATTATATTGGCCCAAATGGCCTGGAAGTTCCGCTAAGGCGGTCCATTCCTTAGGAGTTCAGTGTTCGGTTGACAAGTAAATCCGACAGGTTCTCCTCTACATGTAGAAAATGGTGGGGTTGTACTACTACGACTGATCATCGTAAGTGGTCTTCCTGGCGCGGCAAACTCCCGTAATGAGTTCATCATCCAATTGGATAATTTCTGCAACACTACCCAGAGCACTTCGATAGAAAGGCTACGGTTGGGCGATTGTTGAGTGTTGGCAGGGTCAAGTTTTCAAAATGATGTTTACATCAAATGAAGTATCTCGTAACTTGATTTTATTTTGATAATATTTTAAAGATTTAATCTATTCAAATCTTGCCTTATAGTCTCATCTATGTGATGAACTTTTGAAGCTAATTATAACTTGAACGGTGGTAGTTCAAGTAATATTTGGGAAAGATATAAGTATATTGGGGTATCTTGTAACTTCATCTTTTAAACTTATATCTAATTAATAATTGTCTTATGAATGACAAAGATTTTCAGAAAAACGTTGAGACAAGGTTTAGATATATGAGATCACCTTGCAACGATATTTTTTTTTATACAGTTATACACTGGGACTTTGTGTATATTGTGCATGGAAGAGGACTTCCAATATTTTGAAAAGTATATATGTATATATATATATATATACTGAATATTTTGTGACTTCATCGCATTAAGATATCAAACTTGGTTCATTTCTTTTGACCAAGACTTTCATGAGTATTATGAGTAGGCTCATATATTGTAAATCATTATACATATTATTTTGGTGGGCTTGCTGCTCACCCTTGCTTTCTTCTTTCATCACACAACATCAGATAGACAAGGTGAACAGGACCAAGCTCCCAATTCGCAAGCGGATAGGAAACGTTCCGCAGCTTTCCGGAAGCGTTCAGGCCGTTGTAGCTGAGGTAGAAATTACCAATAGGCTAAGTTTTCAACTAGTAATGTACCAGACTTAGGTATATTATGAATTGTAATAATGGCAAAGAAATGTAAATTTATTCAGAAACCTTTTTAAGGTGTATTGACTTAATTGTGGAATAAAACGACTTGTGATTATTTTGGATATTCATCTCTGAGACTATAACTTGTGGTGTGTGTGTGTATATTGTGGGGTCACAGTAAAGAGTAGTTGATTGTTTATTAAGATTGGGTGTTGTTAAGGGAAGTGGAACTCGTGACGACCCGGATCCCCGACCCCGGATCTGGGGGTGTTACAGAAATGGTATCAGAGCTAAGCGTTATAAACCTCAGAGATGATGGGACGTTAAGATAATAAGTTAACTAAGATAATAAGAACTCTTTCCAAGTTCATAGTCGGGCTACCTAACGTAGCACTGACAGTTAAAACCCTTATGGGAACCCTTATAAATATCGTGATAGGAGCGTAGTTCGTTATCGTGTATGGTAGCGGGACTCCGAACCCTGAGGTTGAGGAGCAACATCGCGATGATATTTTATTACTAATTGGAGATCGGATTGTGGATCCGATAGAGTGTCCTAATGCAGGACCGAATGATGTTGATATTGAGGATTTAGCGGTTGAGGATGTTGTCCTAGAAGGGATAGTTGTTGAGGAGGATCCCATGGAGGATCCTGACATGATTGGATAAAGGACCACTGATGAATTGATGACCATGGTTTGGTCGACTACCAGAGGTAGGATTGGCCGGTCACTACCGGAGGTTCGTTCAAGTTGTAAAGATAGTAGCCCCTTTGACGCGGCTTACTCATAAGAATGAGAAGTTTGAATAGACAGAGAAATGTGAGAACAGCTTTCAAGAACTGAAGCAGAGGTTGGTGATGGCCCCTATGCTGGCATTGCCGGATGGAAAAGGAGATTTTGTGAAGTGTAGTGACGCTTCGCACAAGGGCTTAGGGTGCGTGCTTATGCAGCACGGTAAGGTAATCGCGTACATGTCAAGACAATTAAAGTAATATGAAATTCGATATCCCCGCCCATGAGCTTAGGCTCATGGCAATAGTTTTACCCTAAAGATTGGAGGCACTACTTGTATGGAGAGAAGTGCGAGAATTACCTAAGCCATAAGTGCTCTAGTACATTTTCACGTAGAAAGAGCTCAACATATGCCAGAGGAGGCAGTTAGAGCTAATCAAGAATAATGATTGGGAGATTCTTTATCATTCGGGGAAAGCCAATATGGTGGCTGATGCCCTTAGTAAAAAGGAGAGACTCAAGGTGATAATGTCTTTTGGAGAGTTTATAAGAGATTTTGAGAAAATGGAAATAGAAGTGAAGGTAACCGGAGCCGGTACCGAAAAGCTGTTTGAGATTGCAATACAGCCCGAATTATTGGAAAAGATCATATTGTGCCAGAAAAAGTTATGAATGAAGGCAGGGAGCCAACAATTAGATAAAAGATTAATATCGAGAAAGATGATAAGGGAATAATGAGGTATTCCTATAGAATTTGGGTTCCGAAAGTTCAAGAGCGTAAGGATGAGAACTTAGATGAGAGCCATAGTTTGAGGAATAAGATTTAGAGTAAACCCTGAATGTGATAGTCAGGGAGGTCACCATCAAGATAGAAGGAACCCATGACATAATGGAGTGGAAAATAAGGATTTTAAATTAAAAGATGAACCCAATTATGGGGAGTAGGATGAAACATTTCATACTAAGGAAACAGAAAGTCGAGTAAAGAAAGGAGACCCGAGACGGTACTCCTATACGGAAATTCATGGACCTGTCTAAAAAGAACTTAGACTATTATCCCCAACCACCACCCTGAGGAGACAGTGCGGTGAGAAATTCTTTCAGGACCTTTAAGTCGCTAAGCTCTCAGAGTTCCATGGAACAAGCTGACCCAGCCGAGGCAAGAGCCTGGCTAAAGGAAATATAGGAATTATTTGAGATTCTAAATGATTGACGAATCACAAAAGACTGTTTTTGTCACTTACCCTCCTAAGAGAGAGACCACCCGCTGGTGAAAGACCAAGAAAGGCATGGAGCCAGAGATTATAATAAACTGATTAAAGTTTAGTCAATTGTTTTCGGGAAAGTAATTCCCAAGGTTATGGAGATAGTGTAAAAGCTTTAGAGCCAGAACAAAGGCGGACGAGTATGATGAATTATGAATCTAAGTTGTAAAAGTTATCAAGATTCGTTCTGAGGACACGAATCCAGAATGACGGGATATTTGAAATCAATGCTTATGTTGTGTTGGTTCATGAAATAATGATAAGAGAAAGGAAAATAAAAAGGAATTGAGGTGGAAAGGAATATAAAGGCAACAGAGTTTGAGGAATGATAAGGGAGTTGGGTATGAGGAAACCCTAAAGACTCATATTAATAGAAATAGAAAAGTATATGATCGTCAGGATGAGGGTGATTCACCATGAGTTAAAGTTGACGGTTGAAGGCATAAGAGGTGCATATATTTTATCCCCTTTAAGTTGGGAGGATTCGAGGAAACATTGAGATAGTTCGAAGGATAAACAATGAGACGCGGATAGACTGAGGAGACAAGAAAGTAAGAAATTAAGAAAATTTGATGAAGGAAGTGACCTTCAAGAATGTGAAGTGTAAGACCGGTGGCTTGATACCCAGGAAGGGAGACGCCAGGTATGAAAGATATCCCAACATTGAGATGACTGTTGAGATAAACAACAAAAGTAAATAAGGATTTATTAAGAAGAAGTTCACGTTGAACACGACCAATATCTTCCAGATCATCCATGTGATCATTACCAAATCAGGAAAGAAAAGCGGATGACCATTGTTATCTTTTGGAGGCCATATGGATTGACCTCAATTTGAATAAGGATGCTATTATGAAGTTAGGTATAGACTATCGAGGTGGGAATGATGAATAAGATAATCTATCAAGGATATATGACTTGATTTATCCATGGAAGGATGCAGGTACCTTTTAAAGGTGGAATTAAGGATAGAACATTGGTAACTTAAAATGAATCCTAGGGGACTGCATAAAGGTTGGCATGTCACCCTTAATAGGGATAGTATGAGTTTTGACAGTATGAATTGGAAAGGATTAAGGTAATAATAACCTTTAAGAATCAGTGGAGAAATTTTTCAGAGGTATATAGACAATGGTTCTAGTAATAGTAAATGGTATTGTGATATGCCCTGTATCTAGGGAATACAGGAGGAACGATTGAAGGATAACCTTAGAGGTTTTATAAGAAAAAGGTAATATTCAAAATTCTCAAGAATAGAAATGTGGATAAAGGAAATATGACGTAATTATAATGATGCCAAGTGGGGCACGTGTTAAACCACGAGAAAGTATGGATCGAACCAGTAATGGTCGAAATTGTTCAGGGCAATTAGGACTTAAGAAAAAAAAAAGTTCTAAGTATGATTGAGAGTCAGTCTTGACAGTGATTAGCCTCTAAAGACTGAGGCAATAACTTATGGAAAAATGGTGATATTTTTTTTCCCATTTGATTTTAAGGAAAACATCTTCACTCAAGCAGTGATCGGAAATAAGGTAGAAAATTTATTTGGAGGTGGTTAAAATGACATTGACTGTAAGGAAATTTTACTATCAGGAAAGGCCAAAGAGGTGGCCGACACTTTAAAGGTAAGTGGATAATTATAGGAGCGTGTGCCAAAAGAAAACAGTGATGATGGTTAAAAATGTGAAGGTTGAATTATGGTTTGGAAGATTGACATTCCTTCTGATGACTGTGCAATACCCAACCGTAATAGTAGTTGGTAAAGGTTTAATTCGTGTAATCGCCAGGAACGGGCTATCTATCTTAGGAGGTACTATCTTGAGAATAATCCAGGACCATGTTTCAAAAAGGACTAAACGAACCTTTGAGTTAAGTCTTCTATTTAAGGCATATGATTAAAAATGGTATTAACCTGCTATCGTTGCTTTGATTGAAACTCTTCTGCAATTTTATCTGCTTCATGACATGAAAGTACGTCAGAGTTTGGAGTGTTCTTCATGAATTGTGATTGGTGGTTATGTTAACTCCTTAGGAGAATTTGATACGACATGTATAGACTCCGTATGGTTAGATATTAAGATTTTATGGAAAAATGAATGACGACAGTAGGTCAGTGGTGGACCATAGTAAGGCAGCAATGATTCTGCGAGTATTGAGCTGATTACAACCGTGAGAGTTGTATTGGAATGGATGTTGAGATTGAGTACCACTAATCGGGTCGTGGTAGTGTATAAGTTATCATTGATAGACTAATTAAGTAGAGTATCTACCTAGTGAATAATTATTCTATCTTATCAATAGAGAGTCGTATTATTATATGAGGAAGGTAGCGGTGCAAGCATAGAATTCTAGTAACGATGATGTATAGAATGAGATCCCAGATTCGATTTTCGATGTCGAGGGAGTTTCAAAGGTGATTATGTATAAGCTCGAGGAAGAGTGTGGGTCCATAGAATGATGGACGGGATAGCGAAAATATTTAGGCATGGGAAATATGAGGCTATAATGCTTGATGCTGATATAAATACGTATATGTTTTGTTCTCCTATGACAAACCTCTATAGTTCAGAGGTAGGTTCCAAGCCAGATATTTTGTGGCAGTATATTTTTTTCATATATACAATTCTCTTCAGTTCGTTCGTTTCTCTTCTTTTCATTTCATGTAAGCTGAGAAGAACAACCCTTCCAGAAAGGGGAGGTATTGCCGAATGACTATCTATTTGTGTGATAGAAGCCTAGTAGGATACCATCTATTGTTTAATTGCTTGTCAAGTACTAAAGGCTGGCCACCTTCTGTACTAACTATGCGATATAACAAGTGTTCATGATCATAGTGATCTCTCAACAAATTCCTTTACTTCTATATGATTGATCAAGCTTCCAAAGATAGAAGCAGCTGAAAAAGGAGTAGTAAAGTTGTGGTAGTATTCGGAATGGAAACCCATTCGTGATACTAAGGTTGACGTGGTTAATAAAGGGTTATAGAACGCTAGCGAGCAAAAGTATAACCAGTATAATATTAGGAACGGAAGGTAGTAGCGATTACGAACTGGAAAAGAATGGGTATTAAGAAGCAAAAGCTATAAATCTAGAAGCTATAATGAGAGTCTGTGCAATAGACTTGAAAGAAATTTGAATGATCACATAACGCGGATTGAGTTTTCTTATGACAATAGATCATATGTCAGTATTGAGATATCGCCTTATGAGATCCTTGAGGGAAGACAATATCGATCTCCCTTATGTTAGGATGAAGTTGTAGAGCGCAAGATGCTCGGACCCGCAGTAGTCCAAAGGACCAAGGATATGATAGATCTAATCAGAGGATGGCTGGTAGTAGCCCAAGATGGACATGATAAGTATGTTGATTTGACACGAAAGGATAAAGAGTATGAAATAGGGGACCTAGTAATGTTATAGGTACCCCTTGGAAAGGATTGATGAGGTTCGGAAAGAAAGGAAAGCTAAGACTACAATTTGTTGGACCCTTGGATATATTAAGACGTTTGGGAAGTTAGCATATGAGCTAGCCCTAACCCCGAACATGTAGCAGGTCGTAACGTGTTTCACGTATCAATGTTAAGAAAATGTAATTCGGATGCCAGATAAATAGGGACATATGAGCGCATAGGCATGCGACCAGGCATACCCTATAGGGAGCAACCAGAAAGGGTTATAGATCGAAAAGGGACAAGTGCTTAGGGGAAGGGTTATCAAACTAGTCAGAGTTTGATGGTAGAACCACAATGTGGGAAAATTGACTTGAGAGTTAGAAAGTGCAATACTAAGAAAGTATCCCTATTTATTTCTATCTGATTCCGGGACGGAATCCTTTTAAGGAGGGGAGACTATAATAACCCCAATTTTTGAGAAATTTTTGAAACCCTTATGAATAGTGTTTTTGCTGAATGAGAAAACTTTTCATGCCACACTATGTAGGGGTTCTGTTATTAATATTCTGAGATTTTATTAGTACTTTATATGGGATATAAGTGTATGTAAAGATCGTCAGAATCCAAATCCGAACACTTTGATTTTTCCCGGAAATCCACTAGATACGGAGAGAATTGAGTATAAGGTAACAGGATAAAAAGGATTTAAATTAAAGGATTATAGGAGAGGATCATAAAAGGAATATAATATATTGAGAAAGGTTAAGGGAACCTAAGTAATAAGATCCCGGGTATGATCCCTCAAACGATAAACGAAAACGAAAGTTAAGCGAACCGTATAACAGATCAGCGGTCATTAGGCAAACAATTAGGAAGTTAAGCAAAGGGATTAGAGGAAGTGATGTCACCCAACCAATGAGAAGAGGACAAGGAAGGAAGGATAACATAGCAATGTGATGTAAGCATGACATAGGGAAGGAGGAGGTGTGGTTGGTTTATAACCACACAAATATAAGGTTATTAAGGTAATTAACCAAAAACAAAACAAAAAAAAACAACCAAGCTAAGCCAAACAAATCAAAAAACACAAAATCATTTCATTCTCATCATCTTGCTCTCGGCTTTTCATCTTTTTCAAGGGCAAGAATTTCAAAAATTAAGTTCCAAGCATTGTTAAATCACAAGGTAATTATCTAAGCTTCCTTGTACATAGATATGGATATGCTATAAGTTTAAGCTCCTAATTCCTTCACAATCTCTTCCAATAAATCAAGGAAGAAGATGGTGAATAGTAACATTCAAGAAATAACTTTAGTTTTCTTGAATTTTTATGAAAGATTAAGGTTATACAAGCAAGGATCAAGGTTCTTTTAGGCATTCAAAGCTCTTGGGTTGTGTTAGGAAGCTTCAAGGAGGTATAAACAACTTTCACCTTTAACTTATAGTTTGAACTTTGAGTTTTGATGAGTTTATGGATGGATTAATGTATATATAGAAATATCCATGTATGTATAGCAAGATCCATGTATGTTAGATAGTTTGGTTGGATTTGTGGTGATTTTGGATATGAATCTTGGTTAATGGTTAATGAATCTTAAGTTATGGTTAGTAGATCATGTTTGCGGTTGAATAAGTTGGAAAACCTTGAGATTATGGACTGACTTTGCCTTGATATAAGTTGTGTTTGATGTATTGATGATGGTTGGGTGGTTTGTAGTGAATTGGTAAAGAATTGGAGTGGTATAAATATTGGTAATCGCGTAAACATAGCCGTCGTAACGTCTGATTCTCTTTGGACTGTTTTTGTGCATAGCATTAGGACCCGAGAACCCCCTGCTAGAATATGACCACTGCCATGTTTAGATAGCTCATGTTACGAGCTTCGTTTTGATATGTAGTTCGTTCGATTCCGATGCACGGTTTAGGAGAAACGACCGTTTCAAGTAACGGCGTTTCGCGAACGAAACTTTTCCCCTCGCCTTACTTTGAAACATAGGTTAAAGACCGAAAAGGGTTAATTAATGTATGAAACATTTATTGTAAGTGTGTTAGGCAGTTGGTAAGACACTCGCGAAGGAATCGCTTTAAAACTCGTAAAGGTTAAATTATTAAAAATGGTGGAGCCGAGGGTACCCGAGTGACTTAAGCGAATCAATGAGCGCAAAACAAGCGTTAGAGTCTAAGTTAGTTAAAGTATAGATTTACAAGTGACTTTGGTTTAATTCCAACTTACTTATTGTTTATAGGTTACCAGACTCGTCCCGAGCCATTCGTAACCCCAGTCGCTCAGGCAAGTTTTCTACCCGATATACTGTTATTGTGATGTAAATATATGTATATGCATTATCTTGTGATAGTGCATGATTGTTATTAGCAAATTTTGCGATATATTGGAGCATGCTGATATGGTATATATGCATGTCTGTTTCGTAATCTGGTTATCTATCTGTTGATTTCAATGCTTATAGTTGCATAATACCTATGCTAGAAATAAGCAAGTAGTTGCGTATACCCTTAGTATAGGGGATAAAAGGTGAACATATTTCTAAACCGGGAGTCGATGTTCCCGAGTATATTATATATATATTTATATATATATGGATATAGTTTTTAAAACTATGGATTGAATAAGGTTTATTCGATACCTTTATTTTACTTAATTGAATATTAATTTGAGTATTCATTCGAGGGCTTATGACTCAGTTATTTTATTATTTGAATATTATTTGAATATTCATTCGAGGGCTTATGACTCAGTTTATATTATTATTGAATATTACTTGGATATTCATTTAAGAATGTATGACTCCTTTATTTTATGAATATTATTTATAGTATTCATTCGAGGTATTATGACTCCGCTTATTACTTAATAATATTCTTTATTGTATTAAAGAATAAGGTGTCGATAATCAAACTTACTTTTGATTATTCAAATAAAGATATTACTTTCGTATAAGTATATCTTTGATTATTTGCTATTCATTTCAAGTATAAGTTTTAATACTTCTACTTCAATTATTTTATAAAGATTATTCTTTATGGGAATATTATTTAAATAATAATATTCAGACATTTTCTAAATATTCTGGGGACTGATTTACTTCATTAAATCAGCTTCACTCCAAACATTCTTAAAATGTTTTGCGAGTCTTCAAAATGATTTTTTTAAAAGTTAGAGCGGATCCCAAAACTCATTTTTTTTAAGATCCTCCTTTCGAAGGGGATTTAAATACTCGCTCAAACCTGAGGGATCCGGCTCTGTGGTGTGTTTTATATTCGCAACAAGGTTGCTGTTTTGATAAATGAATTGATTACTTACCCAATACTCGGGAAGTAAATTCTTGGAACAAGTTAATCCATTAACAGGCATCGCTTGGGAAATATCGATGAGTTCTCCTTTCCAAATAGATACGACTTCTTGGTGGAGCCGTATCAACAAGTTTCTACTTGGGGAAAGTGGGGACAAGCTTTACGTTTCAGAGTCATGGATTTCATCTGAACTAGGAGTGGCGTAAGTGGCCGAGTAGCGCCGGCCCAGCCTTATTATATTGGCCCAAATGGCCTGGAAGTTCCGCTAAGGCGGTCCATTCCTTAGGAGTTCAGTGTTCGGTTGACAAGTAAATCCGACAGGTTCTCCTCTACATGTAGAAAATGGTGGGGTTGTACTACTACGACTGATCATCGTAAGTGGTCTTCCTGGCGCGGCAAACTCCCGTAATGAGTTCATCATCCAATTGGATAATTTCTGCAACACTACCCAGAGCACTTCGATAGAAAGGCTACGGTTGGGCGATTGTTGAGTGTTGGCAGGGTCAAGTTTTCAAAATGATGTTTACATCAAATGAAGTATCTCGTAACTTCATTTTATTTTGATAATATTTTAAAGATTTAATCTATTCAAATCTTGCCTTATAGTCTCATCTATGTGATGAACTTTTGAAGCTAATTATAACTTGAACGGTGGTAGTTCAAGTAATATTTGGGAAAGATATAAGTATATTGGGGTATCTTGTAACTTCATCTTTTAAACTTATATCTAATTAATAATTGTCTTATGAATGACAAAGATTTTCAGAAAAACGTTGAGACAAGGTTAGATATATGAGATCACCTTGCAACGATATTTTTTTTATACAGTTATACACTGGGACTTTGTGTATATTGTGCATGGAAGAGGACTTCCAATATTTTGAAAAGTATATATGTATATATATATATACTGAATATTTTGCGACTTCATCGCATTAAGATATCAAACTTGGTTCATTTCTTTTGACCAAGACTTTCATGAGTATTATGAGTAGGCTCATATATTGTAAATCATTATACATATTATTTTGGTGGGCTTGCTGCTCACCCTTGCTTTCTTCTTTCATCACACAACATCAGATAGACAAGGTGAACAGGACCAAGCTCCCAATTCGCAAGCGGATAGGAAACGTTCCGCAGCTTTCCGGAAGCGTTCAGGCCGCTGTAGCTGAGGTAGAAATTACCAATAGGCTAAGTTTTCAACTAGTAATGTACCAGACTTAGGTATATTATGAATTGTAATAATGGCAAAGAAATGTAAATTTATTCAGAAACCTTTTTAAGGTGTATTGACTTAATTGTGGAATAAAACGACTTGTGATTATTTTTGGATATTCATCTCTGAGACTATAACTTGTGGTGTGTGTGTGTATATTGTGGGGTCACAGTAAAGAGTAGTTGATTGTTTATTAAGATTGGGTGTTGTTAAGGGAAGTGGAACTCGTGACGACCCGGATCCCCGACCCCGGATCTGGGGGTGTTACAAATAAGCTAAATTTTCTCAGTCTAGAGGAGAACCTTTAAAATGACTTGTGATTCTCTACGAACCTTCATCTGTATGTTTGTCAATAAATTGCAGCACTTGTAAATTTTATCTACTATAATTCAGTCTGTATTCATAGGGTGTTTTGTTATCATCATGTTTCTCTTAATTTATGGCTACAATTCCAGTAGACATAAATTGGGGGAGATTGTTAGGAATATGTTGTGTACTTTATAATGATAAGTTAAATAAAATACTTAGTAGATTTTATTTAGTGACTTTGTAGCTTTCAACGGATGATCACTTCAATATCCGTTAAAAGGTAGCTTATATATTAATAAGTTTAGTAGCACATTTCTGCATATTGTAATGGCTTAGAGAACTAGATGTTGTAGAATATTTTAAGTCATGTTGACTACTAGATTGATATGCAAGATAGGCTGTCTAATTGTAAATATTAGATGCCTTGTAATCTTGTATAAATAAAATGGAGTTAACTGCTATGAAGATAGTCTCAACGGATGTTCCACAAGGCTTCAATAGATGATCAACTAAAGCTTCAACGGATGTTCAACCAGACTCTCAACTGATGATCCAACAAATTTTCAACGGATGATCTAACTGACTTCCAATGGATGAACAAATTCAAAAGAGCAGTTGATAGTGACTTGACAGTCACATGCGTTGATTATATGAAAATGGAATGTGGCAGCCTATTTACATATTTTAGATAACAAAGAAGCCATTTCATTTCTATGCTAAACTGAAGATATTCAAAGATGCTGGATTGAGAAATGAAAGAGTATGAAATTAGACTGGAAATATTTTGTCTTATATGTTTGTCTTTTTTATCAGGTAACTTGGTGATATATATATAAACAAAGGGTAACAAGTAGAAAATAACAAGTTAGTAAGAAATTACCAAAGAAATAGATAAGGCTAAATCTGTAAAGAATTTCTCTGTTCTTGTGAGTTCAATTTGTAAGCAGCTGTGTGCAAAGACATTGCATCACAGAATTCTCATATTAATATATAAATCAATGGTGGAAAAATTCAATCCACCAGAAAGATTTCAAATACTTGTATTTGATTACTTTGTTTTTTGATTTCTTCAATACTTTCATTCCGCACTATTGCTAAATCAAATATAGTTATATATTCAAGGTAGAACAGTTCTTGAAATTGAAAAAGTAGCCATAATTACATTCAACCCCCCTTATGTAATTCTTTGTTAGATTGTTTGGGAATAATACATTAATACACACAAAAACAAACACCTCATCTATGAAACCATAAACCCCAATTTCATAACAGTACTGCCCAATTTCATAAGCACCAATCACGATCAAAACAAAACCCCCCAAATTTCATTATTTATCAATAAATCCAAAAAATAGGGTTTTAATTTGAAACCCCAAAATTTTCAAATTAGTGTTTAAAGTTTACCAAATTCAAACTTTGACCTCCGACTTAGCTTTTACCTCCGACTTGAGCTTTATACCCCGATTTAAGATTTAAACTCCGACTTGAACAAATTTCGATGACCTTTTCAAAATTTAACGAGAGCACAGAGAGAGCATTCGAGCGGGGAGAGAGGGGGGGGAGAGAGAGAAAGAGAGTTGAGCACGGTTGAGCACGGTTGAGATGGGTTGTTCTTCAGTCGAGCAGAGAGAGGGGAGTTTTTGATATATTTGATTTATGTTTCATATTTTAAGAGATGTTGTATTTATATGTATTTTAATTTTTAATTATAGTTTAATAATGTGTAGATTTTAAAAGAGGGAGGAAGATTTTTTGAAATTTTCCTAAGGCAAATACGGGGGAAATTTTTAAGAGGGATTGAATTGGCTAAGGGGGGAACGGGGAGGAGTCGCGCTGGATTATTTTTTTTAAAATAGACGTATAACATCAGTTGGTTTGAAAAACCTGATTTATATCACACACAAAGACATCGGTTGGACAAAACCAATGTAAAAAAATACTTTTTATATCGGTGCCAACATCAACCGATGTATAAGAGGCGATGTCTATTCTACTTTTTCTAGTAGTGAAAGCAATTTATACTCAATAATCATTTACACTATTGAGTGATGGTATGTAGTGTCATATTTATAATATTTTTTTTCAAAATTTGATAATTCTGGTGAATGGAAATATTTTGGTTGTACATGATCTCTGAGTTAAAGATATGATGTTCGTTGTAATTTATGTAGAACATATATCAATGGTTGTAAGATGATTAAACCTTGTTCTATATGAAATCGACAATGTCTCGGTCTAACTTCAGCATTCTCGTGTTAAAATATAAGTACAATGTTGTTAAATTCATTATGATGACGTGTAGTTAGCAAATTCGTTGTGCATACGTCATTGTGTGTTGATGTGTTAATGTAGCGTGTGAGTTTCTATTAAAAAATTTCACGATGTGATTACTGTGAGAACTTGTAGTAGTTAGGCTTCCAAAACCTTTTTTTTGTACTTCATATAAGATTTCTCAATATCAATTCTTTTATGAGAAAATGACCTAGCACAAAAAAATTATAAAAGGACAAAATAATGGCACTTTGCAACACTCTAAAATAATAGATCGTGTTGCGTTTTTTCGTTCAACACAGAAAGATAGTAATTGTACATGGGTTAACATGCAATTAGAGTACCGTGCCACAGGGTTGACATGTAATTAGAGTGTTGTGCCATAAACTTTTCAATATTGAAATAATAATTAATTAATAGAAAGATGTTATGAGTGGAGGGAATTTTGTATAATAGCACGTGAGTGGACCCCACATATAATATATATATATATAGTTTAGTTTGTGTGGTTACTAATCAACGCAATATAAACTTATGTGTCTATGAAAATGGTTGATTGGTACGTACTTCTTGTATATTACGGACATAGAATTTGTGTAAATGCTAATTAAACATGTGCTTCTAGGTTTTTTAAATCTAAAATTTACGGGGAAAACAAACGTCGCACGCCGTTACATTTCTCAAAACATCTTTTAGGTTGCGTTTATTTTTTCAGTATATATTGTTTGAGACCTTATTTAAAAAAATTGTGTCAGAGAGTGCCAACACCCTTATTTCACCGACTTCCTAATTATTTGTTTCGGAATGCTATCATCTCAACGCTAGGCATTTAACTCTAAAACTATTTTTCCTTAAAAAAAATTTATACTCCTTCCGTCCCTCTCATTTCTTTATATTTCGGAAAGAGTGTCTGACACGCATTTTAAGGTGCATATAAAGTATTATTCCGTAACTTATTTTATTTTTTTTCTAAATAACAATTGAATAGTTAAATTTTTATTCAGAAAAATAAATCATAAAAATAAGTTACAAAACTATACTTAATACATCACTTAAAATGTATTTCAGACACTCTCTCCGAAATATAAAGAATTGAGAGGACAGAGTGAGTATATATCATCGTCGTGATCTATATGTAAGAATATAGGATGTTGTATGGGTAACATATAATATATTTTAATTTGAATAATTAATCACTATATGTAATCTTATATCATATACATACCGATAATTGTTGTCTTGTATTGGTGATTTCAATCGAAGAGTTCTTAACAAAAATATCGTATCAATATTGAACAAATACATATTAATATATTTTATTTTTCGTATAAGTATAAACATGATCATTAAATATTATAAATTTGATTTATTTTTTCTTATAATTGTATACATGATCATAAGATTTTATTAACCATTTCTTATATGTAATATCGTAAATTTTAATATATCTTTTACTTGAAAAAAGTATAACATCGCTAATTAAATACATGTTATGTGTTAACTCATCTATCCTTTTCGTAGAATAGTTATTTTATATGTAAAATATCGATTAGTATTATTATTTTAGTAGTAACTTAATTTTTTTTGAAATATATAGGTAACTAAATCAGCAAGCAAATATAAGAAGAATATGATTGAAATATTATTCTATAACTCTAACACGACAAATACCTATTAAGTGTTTGATTACTAACACAAACTTACCGAAATGGTGATATTGAAGTGTGCATGTTATTGGTTAGATTCGGTTTCAATTCCCATTAAAAATATTTTTTTAAATATATTAAATATACGAGCAAATATGTTATTTCATTGAGATTAAAAAGTCTCACCGATACTTTTAACTTTTAAGTGGATCTTTTCCTATATAAACAGAAACTTGATAAATGTTCAGTAATATAGTACTCTATATTAAATGACAATACAAGGGCAAAAAGAGTCATTTTAATGGCTGTGAAATCACGACTTTGTTCTTTTATATTGAAAAATTATAAAAATTTTATTTTTGCACAATTTTATAAAAATTAAAGTGCTATTAGTTTATCTAATCTAATAGGAATCACCCCCCACACCTCTTACTTTCAAATTTCATGTCACTATCACGTGTGCAACAATAGTTTTTTAGTTAACTTTGAAATCCTTATTAGATAAGTCACATTCTCTCTTTTTATCAAATTAGTTTTTTATAGCTTTAACTTTTGAGTGAATAAAATATTGATTTATATTATTTATGTTACTGTTATTTTAGTTTAGTTATTGTGGTTTTACTATAGAAATTTTAAAATGTCACCACATGTTATTTAAGCAAAACAAATACACACATATAAATTATTTATTAATTGATATGATTTATATTTTTTATAATATTAAATATGTTTTTATACTTTATTTGGATTTATTTTTTAAAAATTATAATTCAGTTTAATTAAGTTTGACTTAGTGAGTTTACCAAGTCAAGAGTATTCAGTTTAATTCAGGAGTACTTGGAATGAGTACTCGGATCAAAAAAATCAAGTATATTAAAAACTTAACTTTTAAAACTAATTTATTCGTATTGATATGTATAATATAAAAATTACATATTACGTTAAAAATGCAACCAACTAGAATAATATATATTACTCTCATTCTTATCATTATTGTATACATCTCCTAGATAACGGGAAAAACTTTATTATAAATCATTACGGAGGTGAAATTTTTTAATTTTTTACGAAATCGGGCATATATAGATTACATAGTGAAGTGGATGAGTAAATTTTGTAATACTCTTAAATAATTAAATAATTATATTGGTTCCATATAATTTTACCATTTATTTATTTTTTAGACTTTTTAATTTTTAATCCAAGCGAGTGTGACCCGAGCCAGACTCAAAATCGGGTTTTATTCGACTAACAAAATATTATTTCGTTAATAAGTTTGAGTATATGTACACGGTCCATCTTAGCTAAGATGGTCGAGTTATTTGAATAATCAATTGACGGCAAAAGACGCAGAAAACAATTATCAAAATTTACTTGATCTTTATATTAAAAATCAAATATGTTGTCCTACAAATCTGTGTTCTTAAATGTTTAAGAACTCGGCTACTTCTATTGAAAGAATACAAGAAAATCCTAAACTGTTTGGTTATTTCTTGAACCAAGAACCTGTGACATATTTTATAGATCAATATGCACATTTTACAAAAATTGCACTAAAATAGACTAACACATTTTCTAAAATCATTTTGCCTTTTTCTATTTTAAGTGCAACAAATCTGCATATATACAATCTTTAAGGTCTGTGACCCTCCTTTATCTGATTCATCTTAACCCTTAATTTTGCATTGTTCAAACTACATTTATAAACTCTCTATTTTAATGATAAAATGGTTTATTGACAGATAATGTTGAATATTCAGCATAGAATATGCTATAATTGAAGATTTTATCGAGATTTTCAAAATGTATAGAGATGTACGTGTCAAGATGTCAAATGATTTGTAAATATCTCCACTACTTTACGTGGATAATTTACATGTTAAATTTTGTACCAATTTATTACATTTTTTCAACAGTTCAACAGATTTTATTGACCACAATTGCCAAGCACATTTGCATAATCATCCAACAAATCAAAACTAGTTTTTATGCAGGTGGTGCCCAAGAAATCACTTGGACAGGGAGGGACGGAGGGTCTCAAAATTACGAGGAATTAGATAAACCCCTGTATGTATATATTATTATCTTACACTCAACTACATGAAATCTATACATCCCCTTTATAATCTCTCATTTTTTTTTAAAATTTAATTTAGCCAATATTTCAAAAAATTTAGGATCCAATTTTAACAATCAGCGTCTTTAAGTTAAGGAAGACCAGAGTTTATGATATGATCATTAATATATTCCTTTGCACTAAAAGAAAGAAGAAGTTCATCAACTCATTTCCTTCCATTGGTAATTGACAAAATGACAGGAAACATATGCAGCTTGTGAAAAGCTGAGGAAGTGCATGGTAAAAAAATCCAGCAGTACTGCATGTATTTCCATACAAAACAAAGTGAAATAATACATACTTATTTTTGTACTAGGATTACTTTTCATCTAACACTGAAATCTTTTCATTGCTTCACAAGAATTATGATGACTGAAGCTTGTTTTTGAACCAATACACACCTTTAGCCTTGTCACCGTCCTCTGCCTCGACGTAGAGACATTCTTTAGCCTCTCTCCACATTGCCACGTAAAACGGAGTGGGATCGTAATGATAGTAATCTCCCAACACGGGCTTGATGGCCTCAGTTGCCTCCTCGGCATGATAATGTGGGATGCTTGATATTAAATGGTGAAGAACATGAGTGTCGGCTATGTGGTGGAACACTTTGTTTAGAATTCCGTAATCTCTGTCGACTGTGGCCAAAGCTCCCCTCAACCAGTCCCATTCGGAAGCATCATAATGAGGTAAAGAAAGATGAGTGTGGTGCAGTAGAGTAATCATCACCAGAAAACCATTTACAACGTGTAGAGGAGCTCCGTATACAAGCATCACCCATGTGAATCCTTTTACTAATGCAACCCTGTATACCAAACAACAACCTGCTAGAAAGCCAATATCTGACCACAAGATTTGAACACGCTCACGTTCCGAGTAAATAGGACTGTATGGGTCAAAATGGGAAGCATGTCGATCATATGTCCGTCCAGCTATGTTTACGATTAAGTACAAAGGCCATCCAAGGGTGAGGGTGAAGGCAATGATGAAAACTCGGCCAATTGGGTTGTTAAAGAAATGATAGTAAGAACGGATCGTCTCTTTAAATCTAGGAATATGGTTTTCGTCGCGATCAAGCGAATTGGTATTGGCATGGTGACGACGGTGACTAATCTTCCAGGAAAAATAAGGGACAAGGAGAAGAGAATGGAGAACAAAGCCAACAGTGTCATTTAGCCAATGATAGTTGCTAAAGCCATGGTGGCCGCATTCATGGGCTACAACCCAAACGGCAAACATGAAACAACCTTGAACATAAATATAAGCAGTCCATGCAAGGTAAGACAAGGGTTTAGGCAGGAGATTGATGTAGTTTGTGGCTACGTAGTAGAGTAGGAAACAAACGGCCAAATCATAAACTAGGTAGGAGAAAGAGCGAATTAGCGAACGCTCGAAACAATGAGGTGGTATGGCCTTCTTGATGTCTGCAATTGTAAATGGTGGTTTTTCATGAGGCACTCGACGGAATATATCCTCATTCTTTTCCGCTTGCTTTGTCTCGCCACCAGCTACTGGCATACGACCACCTTTACCCATATTGTTCAATGAGCTGCGAGAATACACACAAAATGCAGAATTTTAGTATACGAGATAAATAACTTAAAAAACTGTTAATGACAAATATCTGAAAAA
Organism: Apium graveolens; assembly: GCF_009905375.1. Taxonomy (NCBI): domain Eukaryota; kingdom Viridiplantae; phylum Streptophyta; class Magnoliopsida; order Apiales; family Apiaceae; genus Apium; species Apium graveolens. The sequence continues at coordinate 90,193,336 of NC_133649.1, forward strand.
ATATGGTGTTGAGGAAATTATTACCTGCAGTGAAAGGTGTTAGCTTTGGCACTTGGGATATACTGCTCTTTCTCTTGATCTCTCAGATCTTTTGGTTGTGTTTCTAAATGAGTTGTGTGTTGAAAGTGAAGTGGTGAGCTAGGCTTAAATATATCTCACATCCAAGATGCGATGCGATGCAATTTACAAAGTGGGGCCAAGTAGGCAGCACGCCATTTTCAGTATTCCAAGGCATGAGTAAAAACTAATAGAGAGTCCAATATGGCGCCCGCCATGCACTAGTTGGTGTATTCCTCTTTTGTTTTCCTTGCTCTCTTGCTCCCTTTTCTCTCTTTATTTTATTTTTACGTGTCTCATCGTATTCATTTAGTTTTTTTGTCATTTTAGTTTTTTTTTTCCTATTTAACTTCTCCCGTTAATCTGATTCTAAATGGGGTAGACAATTTTTTTGTCAAATAAGTACAGCTAAATGATGACACCCAAAAATATGTTTGTTTATGCAAGTAAACATTATCTACTAATTACCTAGGCTGCCATTAAGGTGACACTGTATTAGTTGGTTTCTGCATTTTACAAGTACCATAGGCGACACTTTATTTTACATATAAGAAAGCGACACGCATTTAATCGGACGCGTAAAAGTGTAGTTCTTCCCTGCGACTCTTTCAACAACCGATCGTTTCTTAGTACTAAAAAAATAATGCAACTGTGATTTTGTTCCCTTGCAAACGCAACCGAGAAAGATTTGAAATCCCTGTAAAATCTGAAATGATCTTAGGGCGGTTGCTAACATGTGCAGCTAATCAAGAGATTAGGTGCTGATGCTCTCCCCCCCTGACCGGGTGCTAATGATACTGCCATTTAATCATTTGCTTCATCTATCCCCCTAATGAATTGAATTGAGTTGACAACTGAATTTGAGCTTTACTGAGATCAATATTTACTGGTACTTGTCTACTTCACTTTAATTTGACTTTAAATATTTCATACTCTCTCTGTCCCATTAAATTTTATACATTTTTTGACATATTTTTCATTATTGATTTTAAACATAATTTCACAATATTTTTTAACTTTTTTTTCTGAATAAAAATTTTATGTTTAAATTTTAATTCAAAAAAAATTTAAAAAAATATTATTAAACTATATTTTATAAAAATCTCGAAATGTGTACAAATAGTAAACGTATATTACTCCATGGGACGGAGGTAGTAATATTGTTTTGATTAATTTCCCTAAACGAAATACATAAATTGATGCAACTCTTACTTTGCATAGAATTACATAAAAAATAAAAAAAAACAAGACTTATATGTTTCTAATTGACTTTGACATATAATGAATAGTTATCCCTAAATACATTAAATTTTCAACTTCGTTGTAAGTAAAATCTTTACTAAAAGTATCGTTCTTTTACTAATTTTTCTCACACTTCAGGTATTAGCTGAATAGCGGAAGAATTTAAATATTATGTTGACTCAATTCAACCGTCAAATTAAAATTTTAAAAAATATTTTAAAAATTAAAAAAATTAAAGCATTAACTTTATTCTGATTAATTAACTGAGTCAAGATCTTATGATCCAAATAACCGATGGTCCTGTTTGGCTTAGATTCACAACTGCAAAAACCTGTGCTCCTCACTAAAGTAGCGAAACACGTTTCCTCGACTGCATAAACTACAAACTCGTTTACCTATTCTTTCAAAGGGGGGCCGTTCTCTTGTTAAATGAAAATACAGCTGCCAGAACACTAATATGTCACAATAAAATATTACCTTAGTCCCTAATAAGTAGTATTCCCCCATCCTATTTTAATTATCACATTTAAATTTGTGCCGGTCAAATTGTTTTAAATTTGACGAAAATTTATTAATAATTTATGATTGAACAAATTAAAAAAATTACATCACTGAAAAATAGATTTAATTTACTTTAATATATAACTTTTAATATTTTAAAATAATATAAAAATAATATTTAATCTATGATCAAAAATTGATCGATTTGATTTTTGTAAAAAGAAAGGTAATAACTAAAATGAGATCGAGGGAGTACAACAAATATATTTCAGTCAAAGTTAATCCGAGACAATTTGTCTCTTTCAAATTACACATGTCTCCCGATCTTATTTTGGGATTGATGGATTTGTATATATATATATACTCAAGTTTTATGAAAATCACATTTTTGTTGGATATCACGAAAACACTTATATTATGTAACTAAAATCTTGTACAAAAATATTGTAAAATATATTATTTCGTAAATTATATTCTACAAAAATTATTATTTTATGCAAAAATCTTGAATATTATATATGCACTACATGTATAACATTATAAAATATTTTATTTTAGGAAACATATTTAGTTTGCAGAACATACACATTATATTCATTAAACTTAAATGATCTTCGACAATTTTAATGAATTAGTGATATTCATAAAATATATTTCATAAAATGATATATTTCATAATATTTTGATTACAAAACATAGGTGGTATTCGAATTCTCCGAGATCTCCGATAAAAATGTGATCTTCATTTATATATATATATTGGTTATTTAATTGTACTCACAGCAATTAATTAGTTACTAAATAATTCTACTTTTTTCTGCTAAATTTCTCAAATCTACGGTACTAAGTTAACTAAGAATAATTCTTCGAACTTGAGTGCTGGTTCCAACTAAGCTCCATCAGAATCGTTGATTTCAGATATTCTGTCATGTCACGATGAAGGTCAAGAAGTAAGGGGAAGGTCAATGTATTACTAATAATGTTGACTTACGAACTGTATTCAATCGAAGTATATGAATACTGATAAAGAGCCATTTCCATTAATTACACTGCCTTCAAGGCTCAAGCGGAAGAAGACCAATGAGACTGTTCTATATTGGCGTGCTGTTCCTTTTAACAATTTTTGACAGTATGCTGTTCTTCTGCTGATATCAGCTAATGTACAGATTTGAATTTTGCACGTTTTATTATCATCTAGCATCTAGCATCTAGCAGAACTCGCCTTTCAAGTGCCGGGGCAAAACATGGGTTGGGTCGGAATGATCATGGACAATAAAATGACCCGACCAAATTAATTCACTTTTGAAAATAAATTTTAGTTAATTAAATAATACTCTTGTTTAACCCAATATAATCTTTTATATGTGGGGTTGGATAGGATCGATCAAGACTATCATGAATTATTTTTAGGCTCCAAATTTTCTATAATCTAAATCACTAATTTATGAAAAATATACCCAGTCACATCTTGCCTAGGGATTTGCATTTAGCCCGATCCCGATCCCGATCTCAATTTGATTCTCTACTCATTCGGGTCAGGGGAATCGAAAACTTTTTCAAGCGTAAGACGAAAATCTGATATATATTTATGAATCATTCGGAGATCGAGTCGAGATCGGGAATAACCGTCTCCCCAACCCCGAATCTCATCTTAAATAGAAATGATATTACACATATATGAAAATACATCAAATAAAATAATTTATGTATTTAAAAAATTTAAATGATTTAAAGTTTACTTATTGTGATATTATTTACTTGTACTAATATTATTTTTGTTCATTATTGATAATATAAATAAATATGAATTCAAATTAAAGTTAAAAATTAATATTAAATCCAAAAAATATTGTGATTTATCATATTAATTTATTTTAAATAGTAATTCGTAATTTAACTTAAAAACAAAGAATTTTCCAATTTTTCATAGAATTCTCGTTTCCCATTTAAACCGGGGATCGGAAGTAAAATAATTTTCGTTCGGGGATTGGGCAATGTTCGGAAATCGGGGATGGGGATAGAACTCACCGACCATGAATTATCCCAATAGTCATCCCTAATACTCCTAAATATATTTGATATTTGGTACCAAAACCAAAAGAAACAAATATAAGCTAGCATGGTGGAATTATATATAAAACAAATTTACTACATTATTATTTCCAGAATATCTTATTAAAAACAAAATAGAATCGGCGGAATAAATGGGTTTGGGATCGAGTTAATGCTTCAGTCTATGGGGTTAATGCAACTACGTTGAATTTGATTAGGGGAGACAGGCACAACAAGAATTAAGCAAGTGTTATGAAATAAAACTAGGGCGTGTTTATCGCATTTAATAAATAGTGTATTTAATGCTATGACGGAGAGCTTTAAACTTTAATAGCTGCACTCGTGATTCGTGGATTAGGTCTGCCTTCTTAAGATGCCTACATATCCCTAACGCGTAGAGAATCAAGATAAAAAACGTAGTTATAGAAAGAAGTAGTCTGACCATTTATATATGAATTGGGAGCCCGTGTTTTAGGATTCCCAGCTATAATTTTGGCTGACTTATAACCTACGGATTTAATAATAAGTTTATGGTTTGCGAGCCTTATGTCAGCTTTGGCTAAGCCCTTTAACTCAGCTAGGTTTTGATCAGACTATAACTTTGGTCCTTTAGAGCCTAAGCAATGCAATGTTAAATACTGGGCTTTATTAACTGAGCCTCATTAAATTAAGCATTCTCGGTCCATTAAATACTGTATTTAATGTATCATTAAAATTATATCTATCCACATCATTTGGTTCGCAACTTCGGGGAAACCTTCTTGAGGTTTCGCCGAAGTTAAGTTTGTGCCCTTCTCCGAGTATCATTTTATTATTTAGTGAGGAGTGACATACACATCCAAAATGATTGGCCTTATGCAACTCTATAATATTTCTTAGGAAAATTATAACAATTTGCCTTAACTTTTCATATTTTTTCATATGCTTAGCAACATTTTCCAAGCATTTTTCTTTATTCGTGCCATTTTTGTGGAAAATAATTCTATAAATTATTCTAAATTTTTTTTCATAATCTACACATTATTTTAGTATTTTTCGACCAGGACTCACACACGGCTTTCGACCAGGAATCTCAATCGTAGCGAGGGTCTACACTGAGCCTCTAGTCAAAATTTTCGACTAGGATGCACGATCTCGATTTTGACCAGAAATGAGGATCATTTTACGGGCCTCTAGTCGAAGTATATTGACTAAAATCCATGACCTGGATTTGAACCAAGAATGAGGTCTAAATGAGGGCCATTTTACAAGCCTCTAGTCGAAGCATTTCGACTAGAATTCACGACCTGAATTTCAACCTGAAATGATGTCGAAACGAGGGCCTCATTTTTTTTCAAGTTTTACTTGGGCCTAATGGGCCTATATTCTTTTTCTAAATCCTACTCGGATTTGGGCCACATGGGCCTTTATACCTTTTTCAAATCCTACTTGGATTTTGGCCACACAGGCCTTTATATTTTTTTTCAAATCCTACTTGAATTTGGGCTATATGGGCCTTTGTATTTTTTTCCAAATCCTATTGGGATTTGGGCCTCATCTTGGTTTTTTATTATATATTATTTTTGAAGAACTCTCTTGAGTTTTTCTTGAATATTCAAAAAATATCTAGAACATTCTAAACTTCGGTCCTAATGTTGGGACTTACCTTATAGGTCTCGATGATGGATGGCAAAAAGTCCCTTCGTCTAGAAAAGATGAGTGTCGTTAAGAAGGCGAATAAGTTGTTAATCTGCTTTAAGTAGTCTCTTATTGATATGATCAATACCAAGGGGGACGAATAAACATCAGAAGCTCATTTGGATGCATTTGATCACGGCAACACCTTCCATGGTTATAAGGAGTTAGAGAAAATGATTCGCCTCTACAAAATCGAGAAGCCATACAAGCTAGTTCTGGATGGGGCTAGAGACAGGGCTTGCCACTGGAAGAAGGATGCTTTGTGCTTCTTTAGGAATACACTAAGAGTTGGGGCCAGGTTCCTCTTTCACCCCTTCATTCCTACTCTCTCAGATGACGTTCAAATTAGCCTATGTCAGCTTTCACCCAATACGTGTAGGCTGATACTCTGTTTCATGTCCCAGTGCCTCAAAAATAATCTGCCATTGTATGTAATAATTTTTAGAAGAAAAAAAAAGAATTAAAAATAGTCCCGGTAAGAGTTCAGACTCCGTTTCGTTAAACCTACGCCCCACTATTTCTCATATTGTAAATGGGAAGTCTATACCAGATAATAACACAAAGTGGAAAAAAGAATTTGTATATTTGGTCTGTTAAGGTGGTGACTATGGCACACTGTTCAAGTGATCTTTTGGCTAAGTGGTCGATAGCAGCCCTAATGACATCGTTCTTTCAAACAAAGAGGCGGCGGCTTTAGATATCCTTACCAAGGATAATGGAACATCCCACTTATGAGATCTTATTAAACAGACAGTTTTTGTTACTCATGGCATTTTCATAATCTATGAAAGACATTTCCTAACTTTTGATACTTCATATTTTCTAGATTTCAAATGCAAGTTAAGTTACTTTTGCCCCTTTTTTTATGCAGCGGCTGAAAAGATAGAGGTGGCCACTAAGCCGAAAGATTTGGAGTCCATAAGAATGAAAAGAGTTGCTAGGGCTTTCAAGGATCCTCGCTTAAAGGATAGGTTCCCTGAATTTCTAAATCAGGAAGCAGCTCTAGAAGGGGAAGAAGTGCCTAGTCAACCTTTAAGGGTTAAACAGAAGTCGGGTGCTTTCCTTCAACCGACATAGGGAATTCGAGGGAAGGACTCCATTGTTGGAGATACGAAGTTAGCTAAGAAGTGGTCGCTTCATTCTATTTTCCCCGTTGATTATCAAGATTTCATTTTTCAAATATACTTGAAGGCGAACAAACTATTTGGTACCCAGGTTTTGGCGACGATACTTATTTACTTGTTATTAATCACTTTCTTTCAAGGTCGTTCATGTTCTGATGTTCTCTTTTCTTTCTCATTTTCAAGCCAATGCCCATTTTCAGGGGACATTCTACCAGGCCAAGGTCTAGAATGGGATTTTGAAGACTGCAATATAAAGTTGGACGAGGACAACAAAACTATAGCCACTCTTCAGGCTAAACTAGCCTCCTCTACCTCTAATTTAGAAAAGGCCCGGGTCAAAATTGTTGTCTTAAGCGCTGAAAGGGAAATAGCGTTTGATGCTTGGATGGATACCCTCGATTTCAAGAATTTGATGGTGGATCATGAAGCCCTCACTTATCCATTCAACTATAATGAGGGTTGGGACGTTGCGGTAGAGGCTACTCAAAAGGAATTTCCTGAAATTCTGGAAGCCGAGCCCTTTCCTTGCCCCTTCAAAGTCCCAATATTAAGGGGATTCACCAAGAAAGTGGTGGATCACATATGAGAGGAAGAGTGTCTCATACTTCCACCGATGCAAGGGAGCTGGCGGAAAAAGAGCCTGTATCTTAGAAGGGAAAAAATAAAGGAGGTTGACTCTAGCTCAAGCGAGGAGGAGTCAGAATGGAAGGAGGAAGATGAGTCGGCCAACAAGAGAGCTAGAGTTGAGAGTTCTCCAAAAAATCCATCGTAAGATGCTTATAAAGAGACATCTGATGAAGAGACATCTGATGGGTCAATAGAGGAAACATTTGATGAGACATCCGAAGAAGTTTCCAATGATAGCTCGAACATGGGCACAAAGGATGGTTCTGGGAGCGGATCTGAAGAGAGCTCTATGAGCGGCTCAGAAAGAGTCCGAGGAGGAGTCTGAGCCTTCCAAGTCTGATACTTAGATTTATTTTATTTTTTTTTCTCGATTGTGTGTCTTTTATACATTGTTATAAATGGACTTCTGACTTTATCTACCTTGATGTTTATCACGTCTATTCGTGCATTATTATTGCCGTAACAGAATCGAAAGTAGTTAAGATAAGGAATAAACATAGCTTGTACTCTAAATAAACAAATAATGTCAATCATGGAGACAAAAAGGATCATGGCTTAAAAGCCTTACTCAAGACGTAATATCTCCCATAACAAGAGGAAAGCTGTAGTTTTTTATTATAAAAAACCTTACTCGTAATATAGCATACTGGAAATAAATTATTTAAAAACCTTGCAAAGGAAGTCATTGAAAGCACATCATGGACATGTTGTTGATGGTTCAAGTGCTTTAATTATAAATGACAGAGAAGAAAGTGAAGATGATCAAGTTTTAGTTAGTCAAGCTATAGAACAGAAGAATAAAGGACCTCAGAAGCAAGTTGTGTTGGAACTGGAGGAAGATGAATATTACACCATGGATGAATTAGATGAAATGGATCATTCCATGGCTTACTTGGCTAAAAAAATCAAATATTAGAGTCAAGAAGCCAAGGTTTTTCAGAAGCAAGGGACAATCTTCCAAAAGTAACAATTGGAAACCAAAAACTCAGTTCAATTCAGTAAGCAAAGGTGGCTACAAAACAGGATATGTGGACATATCAAAGATAAGGTGTTTCAACTATGAGGAGTTGGGTCACTTTTCTACTTAATGTAGGAAGCCTAAAAAGGTGAAGAAAGACGAGGCTTATCTTGATTTGGAAGCAAAGTATGAAGCTCTCTTGAAGAAAAAGTATGGAAAAGCTTATATTGTAGAAGGAAAGAGTTGGGATGATACCGATGTTGATGATGAGGATGAAGAAGTTGGAAACTATGCACTTATGGCTTTTGAGCAAGGAGAAGCATCCACTTTAAAATCAAAGGTACCGACTCTAACCATTAATGATTTAAATGCTAGTCAATATAAGGAGACTGTGGAAAAGATGAGTGTTGAGATGTTTCATATACACACTAGTCTAGTAGTAGCTACTAAGGAAGTCAGTAGGCTAACCAAGGCTAATGAGAAGCTTGAGAGTGAAAGACAATATATGGATCTACTGCTTGTGGAGGAGCTTGAGTCAGTCAAGCAAGAAAATGATTATCTGAAAAATAAGCTAAAGTGTGCTACTGAAATTGAAGCAGTGTTGAGGGAAAAGCTGGAAAAGAATGAAGTCAAGTTGAAATCTTTCAGAAATGCATCTGAGTTGGTTGGACAATACCGTGAGAAAAATAAGTCATGTGCTAATATAGCTATTGGTCTTGATTATGATGCCTTAAATAGCAAGAAAAAATATATAAGTGACAAAGGAAAAGCTAAAAAAAATGAAGATGTTCCAGCTATGCTGAAAAAGATTGTTTCACCTATGTTCAAGGCATGTGAAGTAAATTTTAGTGAAGAAGAGTTGATTATAAAGCAAGAAATTGCTGATGAAGGCAATGAGAAAAAACATGCAGAAACAACTCCAATTTCCAAACTGAAAAGAAGCCCATGGTCAACCAAGTTTCCAAGACACCTGTCAAGGAAATAAAAACTGAAGATGCAAGAAAGAAATAGAAAAATAGAAATGGAAAGATTGGGATAAACAAAAGCAACAATTTTGCTAATATTGCAGATGCTCCAAGGAGGCAATATCTGTTGGATTTTAATCGTAGCGGGGCATGGCAAAACACTTTTACACATATAAAATCCAAATAAAAGCATATAAATCATGGTAAAAATATAGGGATCGAATCTAACCTTTAAAATAATTCGGAGACAACGATCAGAGATCCTTAGCAGTTGCTCCTCAAGTGTGAAGCACTCCACCGGTATCCACCAAGAAAACGATGTTAAGGAGGAGGAAGGAGGTGGAGAGAATTGGGTTTTCCAAACTTTTTGGGTTTTGGGGTTCGTAGGTTCGAATAAAAATAGGGTCTATAATATTGTATTTATAGGCAAAATTTTCAGCTGAAATTTTTCCATAAATATTATTATTATTATCCCATTTATTATTCTCATTAATAATTAAAACACCTTTTAATTATTAATCCTTTTTCTAAACACTTTAGAAATAATTCTCTCTCTTGATTTAATTTCCAAAAATTAAATCCTTAATTAATAATATTAAGAACTTTTCTTAATTAATTTATGATCAATTAAATCTCATTTAATCAATTATTAAATTTGCCAATTAATTATTTTTTTCACAAATAAATAATTATTAGCCATTATTAATTAATTCCTCCACCATTAAATCATTCTCTTTTTATGGTGTGACCATGTAGGTTCAATATTAAGCCGGTAGTAGAAATAAATAATAATAAAACTATTTTATCATTATTTATATAAATTCTCCAATTTATTAAATATGATTAATTAATTAATCACATTTATTCTACATCGTGAGGGATACTTCTCAGCATATCGCGACTATCCGGATAATATGAATTCACTTCTTAGAATACCAAGAACCTATTCAGTGAATAGTTACCATACAATAAACTCCTTCTACCCTACAATGTCCCGATTAAATACAAGGCATGGATCTCGTGTCAAGCCTATCTAATTTAATCACTTGCTTACCATTTACTATGCGTAGTTCTATGCAAATTAGAAACTCCTTTCTAATTTCATTCACTCAGGCCAGAGATTCCTGAACTAGCATAAGTGAATCAGCCTTGAACATTCGCTTCCTTCACTGGAAGGGGTAGATCTTTTATTGATCATACACTCTCTTCGTGTACAAATTCCTATACCCAGAAGATCCCTAATAATTGTCCCTGGAGACTAAGAACTAAACCAAAGCATAGTTTAGTGTACACAAGATGACTATGATGACCTCAAGTCTAAGGATACTTGTACAACTATCACTAAGAGAACAACTGCTGACACATGAGTGAACTCCATCAGTTGTTCAGCTGGGCGAGTCATGTTCAGTGAACTTATTCTATAATAAGCACCTACATACTAGCTATAGTGTCACCACACAAATGTCTATGAGAACAGACATCCTTCATAATGAAGCAACCATAGTATGTACCGATCTTTGCGGATTATTAATTACCAGTTAGTAATCCTATGACCAGGAACTATTTAAGTTTAGAGTTATCATCTTTTTAGGTCTCACTATTATGATCTCATCATAATCCATAAAAAGCTTTACTCTAAACTATGGTATATCTTATTTAAACACTTAAATAGATAAAGCCCGTAATAAAAACAAAACAAGTCTTTATTAATATCAATGAAATCAAAACAGATTACATAAAAGTTATTCCTAAATCCTAATACATGATTGGACTTAGGACATATTCCTTTCAATCTCCCACTTGTACTAAAGCCAATCACTCTGGTATCTAATACCCATCTTTTCTTTATGACGATCAAAGTGACTTTCATAAAGTAGCTTTGTGAGTGGGTCTGCTATGTTGTTATGTGTGTCAACACTATTTCAATACAATACAAGAAATGTTACCGTGCTCCCACTATCCCTTTTGTAGACACATGGTTCATCTACGTTTTTCATAAAATCAAACTCTTTGATTGTCTCATCAAAATGAATGTTCCATCTTTCGAGAAGCTTGCTTTAAATCACATATCGTTCGCATTAGCTTACACACTAGGCTTTCATTTCCCTTGGAAAGAAAACCATCTGGCTATATGTCAGATCTCATAGTCGTAGTAAGCAGCAATCGCAAGCAAAATCCGAACTGATTTTAACAGGGCTATAGGTAAAAAGTTTCATCAAAGTCAATCCATTGCCTTTGTTTGAATCCTTTTGCCAAAAGCCTGGCCTTATAGGTCTCCACCTGGCCATCTGCTATAATCTATCTTTTGTATACCATATACATAGATTCCATTCTGGATTTCATGGCACTATGCCATTTCTCTGAGTCAACACTACTCATAGCCTCATTATAGATTACAGGGTCGTCATCATCAATGATCGACAACTCATTGTCATTCTCAATGACAAGGCCATAATACCTCTCAGGTTGGCGAGACACTCTCCCTGATCTATGAATGGGCTGTTCCACAAAAGGTTGTTTAGTCAGGACAGGTGTTTCCACTTGAACCATAGTAGTTTGTGCTTCTTGAACTTCATCAAGTTCAATTTTGCTCCCACTGTTTCCTTCAAGGATAAACTCCTTTTCCAAGAAGGTAGCATGTCTGGAGACAAACACCCGATGATCGGTGTAAAAGTAATACCCTGAAGTCTCTTTAGGATATCCCACAAAACTATATTTTACGGATCGAGATTCCAGCTTATCTGGGTCAACTTTCTTGACATAAGCTAGACATCCCCAAATATTAACGTGTTTAAGACTCGGTTTCCTTTCTTTCCATATCTCATACGAAGTTTGAGGAACAGATTTTGGAAGGCACCTTATTCAGTAAATATGCTGAGGTTTCCAATGCATAACCCTATAGGAATACTGGAAGATTTGCATAGCTCATCATGGACCGAACTATGTCTAACAAAGTTCGATTTCTCCTTTCAGATACCAATCTGGAGGAGTCCACTGGGAGACTATACCATTTACTTTGAGATAATCTAGAAACACTCCATTAAAGTATTCACCACCTTGATCTGATCGAAGAGTTATAATACTATGTTTGGTTGTTTCTCCACTTCATACTTATACTCTTTAAACTTTTCAAAGGCCTCAGACTTGTGTTTCATCAAACACATATCCGAATCCAGATCTATCATCTATGAAAGTAATGAAGTATGAAAATCCACCCATGGCTTGCTTAGACATTGGTCCACATACATCTGTGTGTACCATTCCTAGCAAATTTGCAGCCCTCTCTCCATGTCTACTAAATGGAGACTGCAGTGCCACTATAAAGTGAGATTTTCATCATCCCTTTTCTTTTATTAGTTTGTTCAATCTGAAGTAAATTATGTCACATTTATACAGACCATTATTTAAAGTACCACGTCCATAAAGAATATTATCTCTAAGAATAGAACATTCATTATTCTCAATAATAAATGAAAATCCAGCCAAGTCTAACATGGGAATAATATTCCTCACAATTGAGGGAACAAAATAATAATTATTTAAAACAATAGTCTAGCCCGTAGGCATATGTAAATGAAATGATTCTACATCTTCAGCAGCAACTCTTGCTCCATTTCCCATCAGTAGAATCACCTCCTCTTCCTCAAGAGTCCTACTTCTCCTTGGTTCCTGCAACTAATTGCAGATTTGAGAACCACAGGCGGTATCTAATACCCAAGTAGAAATTTGATTTAATGACATATTCACTTCTACCATGAACATACCTGAATCAGAAGCGGTAGTCTCACTACCCTTCTTCTTCTTCAATTCTGCAAGGTAAACCTTGCAGTTCCTCTTCCAGTGCCCCACCTTGTTACAGTGAAAGCAAACAACTTTGCTCTTGGGGTCTTCAGCTTTTGGTGGAACCAGCTTTTCTTCACCTACTTTCTTCTTCTTGGAAGAGTTCCTCTTCCTTTTCTTAGGATTGGAACCTTCACCAATTAGAAGAACAGAACTCTTCTTAGGGGGAAAATTCGATTCTGCAGTCTTCAATATGTTGTGGAGTTCAGGCAGGCTGACATCCAACTTATTCATGTGAAAGTTCATAACAAACTGCGAGAACGAACTCGGAAGCGATTGCAAGACCAAGTCTTGGCTCAGCTCCCCATCCATGGCAAAACCAAGTTGTCCAAGACGTTCAATCAAATTGATCATCTTAAGTACATGGTCATTCACAGATGATCCCTCAGACATCCTACAACCGAACAGCTCCTTCGATATCTCATATCGAGCTGTCCTCCCTGCCACATCATACAACTCTTGTAGATACATGAGAATAGTGTGAGCATCCATATGCTCATGTTGCTTCTGTAGAACAATGTTCATGGAAGCTAGCATGATGCATTGAGCAACATTTGCATCATCTATCCACTTACGATACACAACATGTTCATCATTATGTGCATCACTAGCAGGTTCAGTAGGCTTAGGTGAGTCAATCACGTATTCCAGCTTCTCAATCCTGAGAACAATTCTCAAGTTTCGAAGCCAGTCAGCATAATTTGGACCAGTCAATTTGTGAGCATCTAGTATGCTCCTGAGTGATAGTGCAGAAGACATAACGTACAAAGTAAATCTATAAATGATAAACACATAACAACACTTAGCAAATATTCGATTTCATTTCAAAACACTATATGAATCGGGTCTTTATTCATAAGTGGCTCCCACTAGTTTTCCTAATTTATTCAACCCCCTACGTGAAAAATTAAGCATTCATAATGCTAGTGGGAATAGGGATCCTACATTCCATTACACGACCCCGGCTGTAGCACGAACCGCCATGTAATGTTCAATAGGCAGACAACTCTTGTCAATTACATCTCATGTTATTCCCTAATCAAACTTTAGCCTCTTGAATAATTGAGTCTCGGCTGTAGCACGACAAACTCAATATTCTAAGTCAAGTCTAACCCAACATTCCGTACAGTTGAATCAGTCCCCAAAGGCCCACGGCTGTAGCACGTACCGACCTTTAGATTCTTATTCAAAGTACACATCTCTATGTAATAGACAAGTATTTCTTATTTCAAAATCAAAGCCCTCGGCTGTAGCAAGAACCGACAATGATTCAAAAATAAGAACTACTTTTCTATCATGTTGGAAGGCTATGACCGACACAAGCCCGTTGTATCATTGGCCAATTACTACTTGATATTATTTAATTTTAGAGGGATTATATTACGTTACAATCATAATCATATTATAAATAGATTCTTCCTTTTAAATTAAATATTTCAAATCAATAATCAATAATCAGATGATTCCCAGATCGGGTGGAGCATTGTCAAGAGGCGTCACTTAATAACCCTTTCTTACAGATAGAAATCTGTTGTTGACAGAATCATCCTTTCTCTCATATCGAAAATTCATATTCAATTACGTGTTTCACAAACACAAGAATCTCATGATTGTATTCATAATATTATTCTTAAGGTTATGAAACAATTTCACTATACTAGGTTGTCTAACAAACGCCTTATGTTCATTTAAGTTCACATAAATCTATCATCGCATGATAATCTAAGCATATATCACATATATCAACATGAATAAACATCAAGGTAGGCATGTTAAATCATCCAGCACATTAGTCTAAGCATTATGCATCTCTATGTATCACATGAAGCATTTAAAAGCAATTAAAACAGTTAAAAACAACTTTAAAACACTTCATGGAAATATAAACAGTTCAAAACTTTTATATAAACTAAAATTGATCACTCCATTAGATCCGTCTCGGAAAGACGAATCCAACGGTATATTGCACGCCCAAAACGGAGTTACGAAACTCCCAGAAAATCAATCTTAAAATCAACAAAGGGGCTGTAACGCATTACAGGAACGCGTTACAAGCCCTGTAACGCATTCCGGTGATGCGTTACACCCCTTTTAAGCCATTAAAGGGTGTAACGCATTCCGTGAATGCGCCACAGGTGTGTAACGCATTCCCGGAATGCGTTACACCCCTATTTTTTTTTCAGCCGCCTGACAAGCTCCCGCACGGAATTCCGTGCGCCTGACTTCTTTATCTCTTCCCCGTGCAGCACAGACAACACAGCAGCAGTACAGATGACTTACAGATGCACATATATATATACTTACAAATAGTATTTATATATATGATTTATTTAATTACAAATTTAATTACAAGATCTTCAAAAATTCATAATAAAAAATCTATACATCCTAAAATTATAAAAAAAATACCCAGACGATCTACAACACTTGTAGAACCCAGATCAACATTCAAAATTATTCTGAGAAACGATTTCTCATCAGACAAAATTAATCCATGATATAACTTGTAAAAATCATAATTAATTCATACAAAAAAGCACATAAAATTCTGAAATTTTTACCACAGATCTATATGCATACAACCTATGCTCTGATACCAATATTGGATTTTAATCGCAGCGGGGCATGGCAAAACACTTTTACACATATAAAATCTAAATAAAAGCATATAAATCGTGGTAAAAACATAGGGATCGAATCTAACCTTTAAAATAATTCGGAGACAACGATCAGAGATCCTTAGCAGTTGCTCCTCAAGTGTGAAGCACTCCAACGGTATCCACCAAGAAAACGATGTTAAGGAGGAGGAAGGAGGTGGAGAGAATTGGGTTTTCCAAACTTTTTGGGTTTTGGGGTTCGTAGGTTCGAATAAAAATAGGGTCTATAATAGTGTATTTATAGGCAAAATTTTCAGCTGAAATTTTCCCATAAATATTATTATTATTATCTCATTTATTATTCTCATTAATAATTAAAACACCTTTTAATTATTAATCCTTTTTCTAAACACTTTAGAAATAATTCTCTCTCTTGATTTAATTTCCAAAAATTAAATCCTTAATTAATAATATTAAGAACTTTTTTTAATTAATTTATGATCAATTAAATTTCATTTAATCAATTATTAAATTTGCCAATTAATTATTTATTTCACAAATAAATAATTATTAGCCATTATTAATTAATTCCTCCACCATTAAATCATTCTCTTTTTATGGTGTGACCCTGTAGGTTCAATATTAAGCCGGTAGTAGAAATAAATAATAATAACACTATTTTATCATTATTTATATAAATTCTCTAATTTATTAAATATGATTAATTAATTAATCACATTTATTCTACATCGTGAGGGATACTTCTCAGCATATCGCGACTATCCGGATAATATGAATTCACTGCTTAGAATACCAAGAACCTATTCAGTGAATAGTTACCGTACAATAAACTCCTTCTACCCTACAATGTCCCGATTAAATACAAGGCATGGATATCGTGTCAAGCCTATCTAATTTAATCACTTGCTTACCATTTACTATGCGTAGTTCTATGCAAATTAGAAACTCCTTTCTAATTTCATTCACTCTGGCCAGAGATTCCTGAACTAGCATAAGTGGATCAGCCTTGAACATTCGCTTCCTTTACTGGAAGGGGTAGATCCTTTATTGATCATACATTATCTTCGTGTACAAATTCCTATACCCAGAAGAGCCCTAATAATTGTTCCTGGAGACTAAGAACTAAACCAAAGCATAGTTCAGTGGATACAAGATGACTATGATGACCTCAAGTCTAAGGATACCTGTACAACTATCACTAAGCGAACAACTGCTGACACGTGAGTGAACTCCATCAGTTGTTCAGTTGGGCGAGTCATGTTCAGTGAACTTATTCTATAATAAGCACCTACATACTAGCTATAGTGTCACCACACAAATGTCTATGAGAACAGACATCCTTCATAATGAAGCAACCATAGTATGTACCGATCTTTGCGGATTATTAATTACCAGTTAGTAATCCTATGACCAGGAACTATTTAAGTTTAGAGTTATCATCTTTTTAGGTCTCACTATTATGATCTCATCATAATCCATAAAAAGCTTTACTCTAAACTATGGTATATCTTATTTAAACACTTAAATAGATAAAGCCCGTAATAAAAACAAAACAAGTCTTTATTAATATCAATGAAATCAAAACAGATTACATAAAAGTTATTCCTAAATCCTAATACATGATTGGACTTAGGACATATTCCTTTCAATATCAAAGATGTGGCTCTGTGAATCACCTAACTCACCTTTGCAAAAAGGTTGTTAGCAAGCCAGTAGAAGGAGCATTTAAATACAGTGAAGCAGGTGCAAATGTTCCCTACTCATTCTGTGACAAGTTTGACTACATCCCTTGCAACTTGAAAGTGATGAAAAGTTGCCACAAGCTGATAGTAGACCTCAAAGAAACAAAAATTGGGTCTACAACAAAAAAGGAAAATGCACAATAGTCATTGAATTCTATTTTATCTGAAATAACTCATTCTGATTCTGCTCACTCTATTAACAAGAAGAAAGTGCCCAACACTGCTTGGGTTGTTAAACACACTTAAACTCATTGTGTGCAGGGAAAAAGGAGAAAGTCATATGAATCATAGACAGTAGATGCTCAGGACATATGACAGGTGATATGGCCCTGCTATCACAGTTTGAGGAGAAGGCTGGCCCATTCGTGACCTTTGGAGACAACAAAGGCTTCACAATGGCATATGGCAAATTAATCTCTGGAAATGTTGTCATTGATGATGTAGCATAGTAGCTGGTCTTGAAGTGAATCTTCTTAGTGTTAGCCAATTTGCAGACAAAGGCTTCAAAGTTTTATTCACAAAGAAGAATGCACTTTTATCAGCAAGAAAACTGGTGAAGTTGCTCTAAAAGGAGCAAGGAAAGGAAGCTTATTTATTGCAGACTTGGACTCAGCAAATAAGGATGGAGTTTGTTGCTTCTACACCAAGGCATCTGTAGAACAAAGCAAGTTATGGCATAAAAAGTTGTCTCACTTGAATCTCAACGTAATTAACACTTTGGTCAAAAAGGAGTTAGTAAGAGACATGCAAAATCTGGAGTTTGCTCAAGACGAAGTCTGTGATGCTTGTCAAAAAGAAAAAATGAAAAGATCAAGTCACAAGAGTAAAACTGTGAATTCTATAAGTGCACCTTTGCAGCTTATTCACATGGACTTATTTGGACCGGTTAATATTCAATCAATTTCAAGAAAAAGGTATGCACTTGTGATGGTGGATGACTACTCAAGATATACATGGTTAGAATTTATGCATTCTAAAGATGAGACTCCACACATCATAATTGAGCACATAAAAAACATTGAGAAGCAGGCTGAAGATCAGAACTATGTGAAAAGGTTGAGGAGTGACAATGGAATAGAATTTAGGAATGCAACCTTAACTGAATTCTGCAAAGACAAGGGCATTGTTCAAGAGTTCCCAGCTGCTAGAACACCTCAGCAAAATGGGGTAGTTGAGAGGAAGAATAGAACACTAGTAGAGGCTGTTAGAACAATGTTGCAAGATGCAAAAATTGCCAACTAGTTTTTGGGAAGAAGCTGTGAACACTGCATGCTACACTCCGAATAGATATCTCATTAACAAGAATCTTGGCAAGTCACCTTACTCAATCTTATCTAAAAAAAGCCTATTGTGAAACATCTTCATGTGTTTGGAAGCAAATGCTATGTGCTAAAGGACAACTTTGAATATGTGGAAAAATTTGATTCTAAAGTTTTTGAGGAAATTTTTCTGGGATATTTATTGGAGAGGACTGCATACAAAGTCTATGTGATTGAATAAAAGAAAATTATGGAAAGCACATATGTTACTTTTGATGATGACAAGTGCGTAGGCTTGGAATGCCTTGATGAAGATGAAGATGAAGCTGAAGCCTTAAGTTTGAAAATCTCAACATTGATAGTGACTCTGATGATGAAGCTGAAATCAACACAAATCACAGAATTATAGAAGAATTAGATAATCAAGTGAATCATGAGAATAGAAGCTCATCTCAAACACCAGAATTTGACACCACAAACTCAGGGGGAGAAATAGGAGAAAATTCTGGAAGTCATGACAGTGATGAAGAAGAAGCAGAAAACACAAGTCAACAAACTCACACAAGGAAGTGGGATAGAAGTCACACTAGAGAAGCAATTATTGGTGATCCAACTGTTGGAGTGAGGACTAGAAGTGCAACTGCAAATGAATGTCTCCATGCATGTTTTAGTCACAAGTTGAGCCAAAGAAAACTGAAGAAGCCCTTCTTGATCCTGATTGGATATCTGCAATGCAAGAAGAGTTAAATTACTTTGAAAGAAATAAAGTTTGGAAATTGGTTCTTGCACCAAAGAACAGAAGTATTATTGGAACAAAATGGGTGTTCAGGAACAAGATAGGTGAAAATAAATTGTTACCAGAAATAAAGCAAGGTTGGTTGCAAAAGGCTACTCACAGGAGGTAGGAATTGATTATGATGAAAATTTTGCTCCTGTTGCAAGACTTGAAGCAATAAAGATTTTCCTAGCATTTGTTGCACATTCAAATTTTAAGGTATATCAAATAGAAGTGAAGAGTGCATTCCTTAATGGTGAGTTGGAAGAAGAAATGTATGTGCAACAGCCACCTGGTTTTGAAGATCCAGAATTTCCAAATTTTGTATACAAGCTACTTAAGGCTCTCTATGGACTCAAACAAACACCTAGAGCTTGGTATGACACACTATCAGAATTTTTGATTAAACATGGATTCACCGGAGGTACCATAGACAAGACTCTCTTCTAGAAGATGTATGGTGATGATATGATCCTAGTTCAGATTTATGTGGATGATATTATTTTTGGTTCTACAAATGAAAAGCTTTGTCAAAGATTCTCCAGGCTTATGCAAAGTGAATATGAAATGAGTCTGATGGGGGAATTAAGTTACTTTCTTGGACTTCAAGTCAGTCAAAGAAGTGATGGAATTTTTATCAGCCAAACTAAGTATGTCAAAGATTTATTGAAAAAGTTTGGCATAGTTGGTTGTTCACCTGTATCTACACCTATGTCTACAGCAACAAAGTTGGATGAAGATAAAAAGGGAAAAAGTGTAGATATTTCAAGCTATAGATGGATGATTGGATCATTGCTTTACTTAACTGCAAGTAGACTAGACATCATGTTTGCTACAAGTCTGTGTGCAAGATTTCAAGACAATCCAAAAGAATCACATTTGATGGCTGTGAAGAGGATTTTCAGATATTTGAAGGGGACTCCAAACTTGGGATTATAGTATCCTAAGGGAACTGGTTTTGAAGCTGTTGGATACACAGATGCAAATTTTGCTGGATGTAGGGCTGACAGAAAGAGTACTAATGGAAGCTGTCAATTTCTTAGACAAAGACTTGTATCCTGGTATAGCAAGAAATAACAATCTGTGTCAACTTCTACAGCAGGGTCTGAATACATAACTGCAGGAAGTTCATGTGCTCAAGTGCTTTGGATTAGAAATCAACTAATGGACTATGGCCTAGTGTTGCCCAAAATTCCAATTATGCGAGACAATACAAGTGCTATATTTATAGTGGCTAATCCAGTTAATTATTCTAGAACAAAGCACATTGATGTAAGGTACCATTTTATTGTAGAACATGCTACAAATGGTACCTTTGAGCTCATTTTCTCACTAAATTTTCTTACCCAATAAACTTTATATTTTCTCAATGACAGCAAATAATATTGTATCCTTCATCCCAAAGGAGACTACTTCCTTGCATTCTTAGATGCAAACCAAGCTCCTGAAACTTTCAAAAGTTTTGTCAAGTTCTTATCTGAGACCTACTTTGTAGGGGCTCTTACTGCTAATCTTGTGCTTTACTTGGATGTGTTGGGGGACTTCTGGAACACATCAGTAACAAGGACAATTGTGCATGAAAACAGGCTGTATCAAATGTAATAAATTGCACAATTAAGGGGCAACATGTGGAAATCTTTGAAGATAGTGTCAATATGGCACTAGGAATACCTACTGACAAGCTGGTGGAGGCTCCAACTTAGGATGAACTCTATGAATTCATGGACTTCATTAACAATCCTGAGAAGATCAATCTATCAAGTATGAACAAGAAGCACCTGAGGAGGGAATGGTCCTTTCTTTTTCATTCAATGATAAGGGATTTCACTTGCAGGAAGTCAGGGTTTGACAACATCTCTAGTGTTGTGAAGCTGGTCTACTCAATGGCCCACAACAAACAGATCAATGTAGGATACTACATAGTGGAGGAGCTGAGCATCAGGCTAACAATGCTATTGGAGTCAAGAGGTAAGCAAATATTTCTTCCTAGATTCATTATGTCTGCTTTGAACTATAAAGTGAATGACATACATTTGATAAATGGTGTAGATAGATCACAAATAGACAATTGTAAGCAAATGTCCAAAATTCTATTTGGATCACTTACTACAAAGAATAAGGTACCTGTAAGTCTCAAAATCACTCCATTCATGATGGAGAGGTTTAGGACTTACCCTTACCCAATGCCTGATATGAGGTCTAATTCTCAATCTAGTACAACAATGGTCCCTAAACCTATGGAAGTACAAATACAGGAACACCAACAGGGACCTTCCAATGCTGAGACCCTTTCTTCCATACCTATAGCAGCTAGGAAACCAACCACTTCATCCTCCCAAAAGGGTGAAGTGAGTAAAAAGAAGATAAAGCAGGCACCTTTACCAATCATAAATGAGAGTAGTGAGGTACAAGTACAACCTGAGTCACCATTGTTCAGAAAGATAAAGAAGGCTAAGCAAACTGAGTTGACCACTCAAGCCACCTCTTTAGCCTCCCAAAAGGGTGCAGTTGTACAAATGGGGATAAAACAAACTCTAGAGACATCCTCTCAACAGGGTGTTTCTATTGAAAAGAGCATTCTCCCCAATGCATCTTGTACAGAGTCTGCTGTTAGTCGCTAAACACGCGCTAATAATTCACGCAAGTATACGCGTTCGCAAGTAGTATAGAATCTCTTCTAGTTTGTTCCCATAGAGACTGGCTTGGTTAACTAATTAATTTATGCACTTAAGCAACAATGTATGGTTATTATTCAATGATAAGACGATAATGAATTGAGGTTGTTTATAACTAAGAATTAAACTAATAAATTATAACTAAGAGAATAAGAATGATTGAATTAATATATATAATAAACATGGGATTCTAACTTCATTAAATACTTAATTCAATAGCCTTATTGTTCTCAACCTTAGCATGCAATGGTGATGACCCTAATCAGATAACACGGAACTGCTAAATGCCAACTTCCGTTGCACGAATAACATACTATCAGACATCCACAAAAGAGATAGAAGCTGAATGGACACCAATTATATTGAGACCCTATATGTCTATAGAATTTGACAACATAACGGTTTAAGCACAAGTTATCTATCTTGATTACACAGGGCAAGTAAGATGGTTAAAATTACCTACGAATCATGCATAACAATAACAAATGAACCTATGCTAGCATGGCAAGTTCTAAATCCTTAAATTCACTGTCACTTCATTAAAGATTAACACGATATCTTATAAGTTCGCGACTCTTATAAGACGAATAAGTACAACCAATACTAGTTTATCATACAATCACCACACACTAAGGCATCGAAATAAATTAACTAAAGAAATCCATAAATAAAGCCGCTGGAACCCCACGATAACGATTAGCCCTTAATCGGACTCATCATCAACGTGGGTTCCGATGAAAGCATGGTGTAATAAACGTAGTCTTTATACTTAAATAACAAAACCAAGTACGAAACAAGAGTAAGGTTCACAAGTAAGAAAACTAGCATCCAAGTTACAACTTAGAACAAAGATTTACAAGTAAAAACAAGATCTTCTTCGTCTTCGTTGAATCCGTGCTAAAATGGTCTTCTTACGGCTCTCCTTGCGCTCTGGTACGTCTATCTCTTGAAAATGTCCTTTATTTAAATATATATAGCAGCCCCATGCAATCTAGAAGTCCTCCAATTATTTTTAGAATAGAATAAGGATTATCTGAATTCGTACCGGCGCGGCCGCACGCTATCATAGTGCGGGCGCACTGCCTTTCTGACATCCTGGCGCGGTCGCGCGCTTGACCATCACGGGTGCGCCGTACTTCTGGAAAAACTTCTGATTTTCTTCTTTTTCTTGCTGCTTCGAGCCGGCTTTCCACGAGCTTTTATTCCAACACCACCCTCACACCAAATTAGCACCAAAACAATGCTATTTCACCTGATTACCTAGATAATGCCTGAAATGCAAAAATACTAGAAAATACGTTAAAACACTTAACAACTTGAGTACAAACGCATCAATTCAAAGATTAATAGAGCATTATAAAGTGTCATAAATGCCACTCAACATACCCCCAAACTTGAATCGATGCTTGTCCTCAAGCATAAACAGACTCAAAGAAAAAGAAACAAAAATGCATGAATGCAACTAATATGAATGCAACGATCCCAATAGAATAACTAAACCAATCAACGAGCAACATCTCAACAAATACAGTTACTCGCATAAAGATCAATTAAATCATACAAATCAACTTACAAAATAGAGACGTGCGTGTGTGCAAATGCTTACAGATATACTATCGCAACTAGATCAATAATCATGACTCACTACTCAACAAGGCAATCGCAAGATTTTAAATAAAATAAAAAGCTAAACTCAAAATAACTTATAACACTTCAGTTCTTATATTGGGGTTTTATATGGATTCATGCTTTTATTCAAACTAAACAAAACACATATGTTTATTTGTTCGTGTAATAAATGAGATCCACAAAAGACTTATACAATAGTACCCATATAGCGAACGTTAGGTTAACGGAACCCAGACTATAAAAGCCTTAGGTCACTAGGCACAAAGTCCCCTAAGAACTTAATAACTCGAGTACTAAATAGCCCACTCATGATCAATTATACATAACACTTATTCTTTTTTTCCTTTTTTTCCTTTTTCTAAACGAGTGCGTTTCGCTTCATCTCGTTCAACCCTAGACTACTCATATAAATATGAGCCAGGCTACTAGCCATTTAACACCTAGCCACAACAACTAGCAATGAAATTCCAATTTTTCTCCAATATCTAAAAATTCATGTTATTTTATTAGTAAGAGAATATCCTAAATTTTGAATATAAACAAGCGATTAAACCTCGACAAACAAACCATTGATCATGATCTAGCACTTAAGCAATCTATAAGACTTAGTGAAATACAAGTGTCCCTAGCATGCAAATTAATTCGATAAGACTTAACATCACTAAATACGACATCACTATACTAGCATCAATATCACAAATTAATCGGAAAAATCATCTAAGGGATCATGTTATAATGCAAATGCATGAACTATATGAACAAACTAACATAAAAACTACCAAAAATAAAAAAAAATTACATGGCAAAATATGCACTATATGAACTAAACTATCATGAATATGCAAACTATATGCGACTCACACCAAACATATTCCTTCAACTACTACCCACAAACTTAAAATATTTACTGTCCTCAGTGAAGGTAATAGTAAGGAATTCAGGCATACCTAATCAAAATCAGGCTCCTCACCCTCAACGGGTGAAGTGTCAGGTGTGTCCGGGGGTGGATATACGGAATCCTCACCAAAAACTGGCCACTGAATGTTAACACCAGTAGCTCTAATAGCTGTCCCCAATGCCTGGGTGAGATCACGTGCAAACTTATTGTGGATGTCATGCATCGCATCCATCCTCCTAGCTAGAAGCCTGTAATGTGACATGCTCATGCCAGCTCCCATATCAGCTTCTTCCTCCTCCTTATGTGCCTGTTGTGATGGCCCTGCCTCATCTCCTAGCTGAGATCTCCATGCAGTCTTGCTCGCCTGAGTGGCCCCAGCAGCTGGCCTCCAACCAGGTAGGTGGTCAAAAGTATAACCAAGCCCCTTCAGATCGGGCTTACCTCCATCCCATTATTACATCTTAGCCAAATTAGTGTTGTCAATAGGAGCACTCGGGATCTGCAACTGCTCATGTATGGGCCAATAAACACCAACTGCCACGCACAGCTTTATCAAAACGGATGTATACGAAATAGACCCCGTGGTACTCCCTCTCAAGAACTTAAGGATACCCTGATAAATCACCATCCCCAAATCCACATAATCGCCCTGAAGAATAACCCATAACAGCCGTGCATGCTCCACAGTAATCTCATACACATGCTGAAGATGGCATGATGTTAGCACAAATAAACGCGTTCCATGCACGAGCAAACCTGTTCATGCTGGAAGCCGGGAACGTAGAATACTCGGTCGTACCCCTCTTAATCTTCCAGAGAGTGTCGGGCTTGCACATTATAGCAAAAATAAGATCCAGATCAAAGTCTTTTGGAGTCTTATCATTCCATATGTCTTGCCCGACCTTCCTCGCGGGCTGCTTAATCACTGTCATGATAGCCTATACACTGTACTCCACAGTCCTTCCTCGAACCACTGTGAAGCCATTCTTCTCAGCCTTCGCAGTTCGCATAGAACTCACGAACAACACTCATGGGTACAGCAGTGGGTGCCTCGCAAAAAGGAACCCAACCCATCTCCAGAATCATCTCCAATAGCTTACCATCATTTCCTGATGGTAGAAAACCTCTCTCCTTGATGATCGGCTTCGAGAGAAGCCTCGTATACTCCGCTTCAGCCTCGGGAGTAGAGAACCTCGGCCTTACACCACCCACACTTGAAGAATCAGTGGTGATGCTGCTTACTTGTGTTCTTTGTCTCATGGGTGCCATTGGAATTGAGTAGAGAGAATAAAGTTGTGTTTGAGAGAGAATTTGTGGTTGAGAATTTGTGAAGTGGTGAAGAAGTTTATGTATGAGGTGTATGTATATATAGGTGGTGAAAAGAGAATTATATATGGAATAGAAGTGGGATTTGATTATAGGAATAATAGGAGTAATGGGTTTGATTTGGAGAGGGAAATTTGGAATGTGGGGGAGTAAAATTCGGTTGGAAATTGATTTTGTAGAAAAAATCCCGATTTTCCTCCTTAAAACTGCCTTTTATTTTTTTTTTGAGTCGGGACCACGCGCGGTCAGTGCGCTAGGACAGCGCGGGGGCACGCTACTTCTTCCAAGCCGGCGCGGCCGCGCGCTAGGACAGCGTGGGCGTGCTAGGACAGCGCGGGCGTGCTAGGTCAGTCCTGAATTGTTTTCAGTTTTTTTATTTTTTTGTGATTTTCTCTTTTCTTCTTGCTTCCTCTACTTACTAATGTACACCAAACTTGGGTTGCCTCCCTAAGAAGCACTTCTTTTATGTCATTAGCTTGATGTAGATCTCGAGCTCAAATGGACAATAAAACGGTACCAACCACCTCGCGGTTAGCCGTGTCACCATAATAATGCTTCAACAATAGTACAACAAACTTGGGTTGCCTCCTAAGAAGCGCTTCTTTTACGTCAGTTAGCTTGACGTAGATCTCGAGCTCAAACAGATAATAAAACAGCACTAACCACCTCGCGGTTAGCCATGTCACCATAATAATGCTTCAACCTCTGACCATTTACCTTGAATGCTTGGTCCGGATCATTCTCAAAAATTTCCACCGCTTCATGTGGAAACAGAGTTTTGACAATAAACGGCCCTGTCCATCTTGACTTCAATTTTCCAGGAAAAAGACAGAGACGAGAGTTGAACAAAATAACTTGTTGCCCGGCACAAATGATTTGAGCACTAGACCCCGATTGGGCCACCTCTTGACTTTCTCCTTGTACATTTTGTTGTTCTCATAAGCTTGAAGTCGAAATTCGTCGAGTCCATTCAATTGAAGCATCATCTTCTTTCCAGCTGCATCCAAGTCAAGATTCAATTTATTCAAAGCCCAATATGCCTTATGCTCGAGCTCCACAGGCTAATGACACCCCTTACCATAAACCAACTGAAACGGCGACATTTCCAATGGAGTCTTATATGCTGTTCTATACGCCCAAACAGCTTCATCAAGCTTCAAAGACCAATCTTTTCTTGATGGACACACAACTTTCTCTAAAATGCGCTTGATCTCTCTGTTAGACACCTCAGCTTGACCATTTGTCTAAGGATGATAAGCCATAGTAATGCGATGATTCACATTATACCTTTGCATCATAGCAGTGAACTTGCGGTTACAGAAATGTGACCCCTCATTACTGATTATGACTCTTGGAGTTCCAAATCTTGTGAATATCTTCTTATGAAGAAAATTAAGCACCACTTTCATATCGTTCTTTGGAAACGCCTTAACTTCAACCCATTTCGACACATAATCAACCGCCAACAAGATGTACTAATTGTTACAAGATGAGATAAATGGCCCCATGAAGTCAATTCCCCAAATATCGAAGACCTCAACCTCAAGAAGCACATTAAGAGGAATCCCATCCCTCTTAAACATATTACCCATACGTTGACATCGATCATATTTCAAAACGAACTGGTGAGCATCTTTAAACAAGGTTGGCCAAAAGAAACCTGCTTGTAGAATACGAGCTGCTGTCTTTTCTCCACCATAATATCCTCTATAAGCCGTTGAGTGGCAATCTCACAAGATCCCCCTCGTTTCGCTATAAGGAATACATCTCCTAATGATTTGGTCAGCTCCTTGTCAAAAAAGAAACGGCTCATCCCATATATACCACTTCACTTCATGTAGAAACTTCTTCCTTTGAGCATAAGATAAGTCGGGAGGACATGATATTACTCACAAGGTAGTTCACAATATCTACGAACCACGGTTCTTCTTCTTGCACTCCAAACAGCTGCTCATCGGGAAAAGACTCATTTATCAATGTCTTATCCAATAAAGTAGCATTAGGGTTCTCTAAACACGAGAGATGATCAGTGACTTGATTTTCAGTTCCCTTTCTGTCCTTGATCTCTAGTTCAAATTCTTGAAGCAAAAGAACCCATCTAATCAATCTAGGTTTACAGTCCTTCTTTGAGACGAGATAACGAATTGCAGCATGATCAGTGAAAACTGTCACCTTAGTCCCAAGTAGATAAGATCGAAATTTCTTAAAACAATAGACAATAGCCAAAAGTTCAGTTCTCCGTAGTAGTATAATTCAGTTGGGCACCATTTAGGGTCTTCCTAGCGTAGTAGATCACATGAAATATGTTATTCTTCCTAGTCCAAGAACTGCTCCAACTGCATAATCACTTGCATCGCACATCATCTCAAAAGGTTCATTCCAATCAGGTGCAGTTATGACAGGTGCTATGGTTAAACTCTTCTTCAATATTTCAAAAGCTGTAAGGCACTCGTCATCGAACTTGAAAGGTACGTCTTTCTCTAGCAAACTGCAAAGTGGCTTCGAAATCTTAGAGAAGTCTTTGATGAAACACCTATAGAAACCCGCATGACCAAGAAAAATGCGAATTCCCTTAACAGAAATAGGAGGAGGAAGATTTTCAATGACCCCCATCTTGGCTTTATCCACCTCAAGACCCTTACTAGAAACCTTGTTCCCAAGAATAATGCCCTGTCGCACCATAAAGTGACATTTCTCCCAATTGAGAACCAAATTGGTCTCAACACACCTCTTGAGAATGTCTCCAAGATTTTGCAAGCATTCATCAAAAGAATCACCAAATACAGAGAAGTTGTCCATCAACACCTCCACATTATGGCCAATCATATCAGAAAAAATGGCCATCATACATCTCTGAAATGTGGCTGGTGCACCACACAGACCAAAAGAAACTCGTCTAAAAGAGAAAGTATCAAATGGACAAGTGAAATTAGTCTTCTCCTGATCTTCTGGAGCGATATAAATCTGATTGTAATTGTCAGTCCCTAACAATGCAACAAGAATTACAGAATGGGGGTTGAATGGAATTCTTGAAACTTTTTTTTGGTTTAAAAGTGTTCTAACTTAAAAATATATATATGTGTGAATTGATTTGTAAAGTGCGGAATAATAACTTGGAATGACTCAAAACAAAAGTAATTAAAAACACAAGTTTTTAAAAACTTTCTGGTGGATTTGAATGTATCCACCAGAGATATATGTATTATATCAAGAGAATTCTGTATAGCAATTAGCTAACAGCTGCTTACAAATTTGAACAACTAAGTTTACAGAGAAATGCTAAGAATACAACTTACAAATGTTTCTCTGAGAATAATAATCTTGCTCAGGTTGCTTATTGTTCTATTTGCTACTTCTTGGTTTATATAACACCAAGATTACAAAGTAATAAGACAAGATAATAAAACAAAACTATCAAGTCTAATAATGTGCTACTTCATTACTCTATTTAAGCATCTTTGAATATCTTCAGAATAGCATAGAAATGGTAATGCTTCTTTGTTCTCTAAAACCCAGTTGAATAGGCTTCCACATTCCATTTGCATACACTCGACGCATGTGACCGTGTTATCACTGTCAACAGATGTTTGAATTCTTTATTCATCGGGTTCATGATCATCCATCGGGTTGCCTTGTTGATCATCCGTCGACTGGCATTGTTGTTTATCCGTCGGGTAGCTATCTGGCACTTGACTTCATTTCATTTATGCAGAATTACAAGACATCATCTATGTACAATTAATCAACCTATTCTGCATATCTAGTTAAAGTCAACATGACTTGAGTACCACTACAGAATCTAAACAATGTGTATGCAGAAATGTGCTACAGACTTATTGTTACACAAGCTACTCACTCGATGGATAATAAATCATCATCCGTCGGGACTATATTAAGTCATCCGTCGGGACTATAATCCTTATCCGTCGAGTGCTACATTTTTCACTAAGTAAAATCTACCAAGGTGTTTTGTTAATGAAATCATCAAGTTCATAACATGTCCACAACAATCTCCCCCAATTTATGTCTACTAGAATTGTAGCCATAAATTAAGAAAAACTTGATGATAACAAAACACCCTTAAAAATACAAATTTAAATGGAAGTAGATAAAACTGTAAAGTGCTTTAATTAACAAAATGTACAAAGATTTGCTCACAGTCATTTTCAAGGTGCTCCTCTAGCATGAGCAGATTATTCTATTTCCTTGAAGATCTGGATCTCTTTCCAAGCTTTCTATTATTTTCTTCTATCTGATTTTAGAGCTGTTTGTGGAATTCCAATTCATCAGATTATGAGAGATTTAGCTTCTCGTGTATTTCCAAAAGAGTCTCATTGCTAGAGATGCTCAATTGGTCTTCTAATCTGAAAAATCTTCTCACTCCTTTGTCATCCATGAACTCCATCAGCCAGTAGGGCCTTAGATGCAATCTTCTCCCTGTATAAGGAATAATTAGAGTCTTTGGGAGTGCATCTTTAGCTCTAATACTCCTCAGTACTTCATTCTTCTTTAGAACCAGTCTTCTTGCAGTTACATTGAATCCAAAGTTCTTCTTGAATGATGAATAAACCTTTATCAGTACAGCTTGGCTTTCTTGAAGGATCCTGTGAAGTGGCCATTGAATCTCCTTTCCTCCCTTGTACTTGAAAACTAACCTTTCAGGTAGATTCCTGTAGGCATCAATCCCTCTCACTTCTTCTAGTTCATCTAGATAGAGATTTAGATCAGAGAATTCCTTGATGTCACACAAGTACATGTAATCTCCCTTGTTGACTTTGGATTGTGCTTTAGTTAGAGATTTGGATTTGAGAGGTGACAACTTCACTTTATTGACTGCTCTTGACTTTTTTCTTTTTGGCTTGCTGAGGACTGGCAAATTGAAGTCAGGAATTGGTAGACTTTCCCAGTCTATTGGTTCATCTTTAGGCACAATAGGTTCACCATTAATGTTCCTATAAGGATCCACCATTCTAATGTCTTCAAATACCACAGAGGGTTTTGATGCTTGAGTTGTAGTTGGAGTGGATTCCTTGGAAAACTGATCCTCCAATTCCTTATCAACAAAGTCCAGTTTCCTTTTGGTTCTTTTGGCCAATTCCTTGTATCTTTGAGGTTTCTTCTGTTGTGGTTCAACTTGCTTCTTTGGATCTTGAGATTCAGTGATTTCAGATGGCTGAGCAGGAATTTGTTGTGTTGGTTTCACAGCTTGTAGCCTGGCCAAGGTAGCAGCTTGCTCTTTCTTTTGTTTAGCCTTTTTAGCATCTAGAGCAGCTTGCTTCTTTTCTTACTTCAATCTTGCCTTTTCTTCTCTCTTTTCTTGAGCAAATTGAGGATGTCCAGCCACCACACAAATTTCTTTCCCATTCCTGAAAACTTTAGCAATTCTCCATTTTAAGGCTGAATCAGCTGGATCCTTGTATAAGGCAATTGACCTTGACAACAGTTTCTTCTCATCAGGCTTAGGTAGTCTCATACACTGTATCCAAAGGGTTCTTTAATGATGATTTTGGATAGTTCACCCTTGGCTTCAGAATTATTTCAGCCTTTGGAGATTTGATGTAGGATGGTTGTCCCCTTTCCAGATAGTTCATGCTCATTTCATTCACAGAGATTTGCCTGACTTGAGAGTGATGAATGGCTGACTTTTCTGGCTTCTTTACTAGCCCAAACTTCTTTTGAATGTCCTCATCAATTTTCTCCCAGTTGATTGGACTCAACTGTTTCTTTTCAGCTACTCTTATATTGGCTGCTGCTTTATTTATCAGATCAATGATGTCTGTAACTGGTGGCTTGGTGAAAGCAATTGTAGGCACAATTACTTTATTGATTTGAATGTTAAGCTGTTTCTCCCCCTCACTTGGTCCTTTCTCCCCCTTGTTGTTATCATCAAGTTGAGTAGAGGAGAAGGTTTGTGCAGCCACCAGTTTCTGAAGCAAGTCTGTCTCTTGAGCTTGATGCAGATGAATTGTTGTAAGAGATTTTCCATAGTTGTCATCCTTGTATCCAAGGCATCTATCTTTGTGGCAAGATCAGAATCTTTTCTGAGCTGTCTCTTTATATCAAGCATTATAGCTTCTGGAAGCTTGGAGTCCATTTTGTCAGAAATAGCCTTCTTCATCTCATCAATATCTCCTTTGATGGTGTTGACATCTCTAGCATGTTGGAAGCCTTGAATTTGTTGTAGTTGCAGAGAAGCAAGATGTGCTTGAAGGAGCTTCTTGGTGTTGGCATTTATGGTGGTTTAAGGAGCAGAATTTGTCTGATTTATGAGTTGAATCAGGGTTGTCTTGAAGTAGTGTTCATCATAATGCTTTGAATGCCCATGATGGCATGCCTGATCTTGAGCTAGAACCTACTTCTCCCCTATGTCCAATGGCTCTTCTTCACTATCTCCACCTTCATCTCCAAAGAAATCTACTGAACCACCAGTCTCATAATCAACATCACCAGCTGTAGAGGGCAAAGCTGTGATGGTATCCTTAGCCCTTAGCATTGACTGTATGGTGTGCACCAAAGTTGAGCATCCTTTATGCATTGTCATTGCCCTGTTCAGCCAGAAGTTGATAAGCTGGAACAGGGTGAGTAAATGTCTCAGCATCAAGGGAGGTGGAATCTATAACACCTTGAGGTTGCTGAGATAGTCCATCCCTGTCTGTATCCTGGACATCCATTAACTCACTTGCAATGACATCCATCCTTATAGCTCTTGTACCTGCATTTCTCTCATGTTCTCTCTTTTGTTGCATCAAGGTCTCACCTTGGCTCCCCACCCACACACCCTCACCTTCACCATCTAAGGTGGGACTCCTCTCACTCTCTTTTGCCAATCCTGAAGAACTGGATTGCTTATTTTCACTCTTTTCCTCTCCTTTTTCCTGGGAGCAACCCAGACTCTCACTCATAACACTCTCTTCCCTCAATCCTAAGAGTGACTGTACTACCACTAAGTCTTCTGTACTTGAGATAATTGATTAAATTTTAAGCTGTGCAGAGATACTCGACGAATAAGGGATATCCGTCTGGTTAGCAGTTTGACTATCCGACGGATAACTGTTGTTAAGCATATCCGTCGGGATACAATCACTACTCGACGGATGAGCAATATCCATCGAGAGAGTAGAAATGAGTGAACTTGGAATTGAAACTATTGTGGACTCTGTGCAGATTTATGAGATTTTGGGCACAGATGTTTCAACAGTTCCTGAAAGAATTGACAAGTGAGCCAACAAATCATCTAAAAGATGATGCTCACTTGCATTAGATTTTAGCTTCCCCAACAGAGTTAAAGAAGGGGAATCAGGAACTGATGTGTTGATTATATCCACATCCAGAGAGTTTGTGGGAGAATTTGGTGTGTGAGGTGCTTCTATAACTAAAGATTTTGGTTGTGACTCCACATTTATTGGAGCCACTTCAAACTGAATTTGAGAAGGTGCAGTGACTGTGTCTTTAGCACCAATTTACACAGTGTGTGAACCCTGTGCATCCCCAAAGGTTTTTGATTTCTTCTTTCTGGCATAAGTTTGGGGTGAGCTAGTGTCCCTTACCCTTTTGGCCTGCGCTCTTGGCTGAGAGCTTTGTTCAATAGCCACATCCTTTTGGGAGGATGCAGCTAGAAATGAGCTTTTGTCCTTTTTAAGCACTACAGTTTGTTGGGAAACTACAGTGTGGCTAGGCTGGGTGAAAGAGATGGGTCCTAAGTCCAGTCATGTATGATGATTTAGGAATAGCTTTTATGTAATCTGTTTAGATTTCATTGATATAAATAAAAGACTTGTTTTGGTTTTATTGCGGGCTTTATCTATTTAAGTGTTTAAATAAGATATACCATAGTTTAGAGTAAAGCCTTTTATGGATTATGATGAGATCATAATAATGAGACCTAAAAGATGATAACTCTGAACTTAAATATTTCCTGGTCGTAGGATTACTATCTGGTAATTAGTAATCCGCAAAGATCGGTGTTGGATTTTAAACACAGCGGGGGCATGGCAAAACACTTTTACACATATAAAATCCAAATAAAAGCATATAAATCGTGGTAAAAACATAGGGATCGAATCTAACCTTTAAAATAATTCGGAGACAACGATCAGAGATCCTTAGCAGTTGCTCCTCAAGTGTGAAGCACTCCACCGGTATCCACCAAGAAAACGATGTTAAGGAGGAGGAAGGAGGTGGAGAGAATTGGGTTTTCCAAACTTTTTGGGTTTTGGGGTTCGAATGAAAAATAGGGTCTATAATAGTATATTTATAGGCAAAATTTTCAGCTGAAATTTTCCATAAATAATATTATTATCCCATTTATTATTCTCATTAATAATTAAAACACCTTTTAATTATTAATCCTTTTCCTAAACACTTTAGAAATAATTCTCTCTCTTGATTTAATTTCCAAAATTTAAATCCTTAATTAATAATATTAAGAACTTTTCTTAATTAATTTATAATCAATTAAATCTCATTTAATCAATTATTAAATTTGCTAATTAATTATTTATTTCACAAATAAATAATTATTAGCCATTATTAATTAATTCCTCCACCATTAAATCATTCTCTTTTTATGGTGTGACCCTGTAGGTTCAATATTAAGCCGGTAGTAGAAATAAATAATAATAAAACTATTTTATCATTATTTATATAAATTCTCTAATTTATTAAATATGATTAATTAATTAATCACATTTATTCTACATCGTGAGGGATACTTCTCAGCATATCGCGACTATCCGGATAATATGAATTCACTGCTTAGAATACCAAGAACCTATTCAGTGAATAGTTACCGTACAATAAACTCCTTCTACCCTACAATGTCCCGATTAAATACAAGGCATGGATCTCATGTCAAGCCTATCTAATTCAATCACTTGCTTACCATTTACTATGCGTAGTTCTATGCAAATTAGAAACTCCTTTCTAATTTCATTCACTCTGGCCAGAGATTCCTGAACTAGCATAAGTGGATCAGCCTTGAACATTTGCTTCCTTCACTGGAAGGGGTAGATCCTTTATTAATCATACACTATCTTCGTGTAAAAATTCCTATACCCAGTAGAGCCCTAATAATTGTCCCTGGAGACTAAGAACTAAACCAAAGCATAGTTCAGTGTACACAAGATGACTTTGATGACCTCAAGTCTAAGGATACTTGTACAACTATCACTATGTGAACAACTGCTGACACGTGAGTGAACTCCATCAGTTGTTCAGCTGTGCGAGTCATGTTCAGTGAATTTATTCTATAATAAGCACCTACATACTAGCTATAGTGTCACCACACATATGTCAATGAGAACAGATATCCTTCATAATGAAGCAAGCATAGTATGTACCGATCTTTGCGGATTATTAATTACCAGTTAGTAATCCTATGATCAGGAACTATTTAAGTTTAGAGTTATCATCTTTTAGGTCTCACTATTATGATCTCATCATAATCCATAAAAAGCTTTACTCTAAACTATGGTATATCTTATTTAAACACTTAAATAGATAGAGCCCGTAATAAAAACAAAACATGTATTTATTAATATCAATAAAATCAAAACATATTACACAGGAAGTTATTCCTAAATCCTAATTCATGATTGGACTTAGGACATATTCCTTTCAATCTCCCACTTGTACTAAAGCCAATCATTCTGGTATTTAATACCCATCTAGTCTTTATGACGATCAAAGTGACTTTCAGAAAGTAGCTTTGTGAGTGGGTCTACTATGTTGTTATGTGTGTCAACTCTATTTCAATACAACATAAGAAATGTTATCGCGCTCCCACTAACCCTTTTGTAGACGCATGGTTCATCTACGTTTTTGATAAAATCAAACTCTTTGATTGTCTCATCAAAACGAATGTTCCATCTTTCGAGAAGCTTGCTTTAAACCACATATGGTTCGCAGCAGCTTACACACTAGGTTTTCATTTCCCTTGAAAAGAAAACCATCTGGCTATATGCCAGATCTCATAGTCGTAGTAAGCAGCAATCGCAAGCAAAATCCGAACTGATTTTATCAGGGCTACAGGTAAAAGGTTTCATCAAAGTCAATCCATTGCCTTTGTTTGAATCCTTTTACCACAAGCCTGGCCTTATAGGTCTCCACCTGGCCATCTGCTATAATCAATCTTTTGTATACCGTATACATATATTTCATTCCAGATTTCATGGCACTATGCCATTTCTCTGAGTCAACACTACTCATAGCCTCATTATAGGTCACAGGGTCGTCATCATCAATGATCGACAACTCATTGTCATTCTTAATGACAAGGCCATATTACCTCTCAAGTTGGCGAGACACTCTCCCTGTTCTATGAATGGGCTGTTCCACAGAAGGTTGTTCAGTCAGAACAGGTGTTTCCACTTGATCCGTGATAGTTTGTGCTTCTTGAACTTCATCAAGTTCAATTTTGCTCCCACTGTTTCCTTCAAGGATAAACTCCTTTTCCAAGAAGGTAGCATGTCTGGAGACAAACACCCGATGATCGGAGTAAAAGTAATACCCTGAAGTCTCTTTAGGATATCCCACAAAACTACATTTTACGGATCGATATTCCAGCTTATCTGGGTCAACTTTCTTGACATAAGCTGGACATCCCCAAATCTTAACGTGTTTAAGACTCAGTTTCCTTTCTTTTCATATCTCATACGGAGTTTGAGGAATAGATTTTGGAAGGCACCTTATTCAGTAAATATGCTGAGGTTTCCAATGCATAACCCCATAGGAATACTGGAAGATTTGCATAGCTCATCATGGACCGAACTATGTCTAACAAAGTTCGATTTCTCCTTTCAGATACCAATCTGGAGGAGTCCACTGGGAGACTATACCATTTACTTTGAGATAATCCAGAAACTCTCCATTCGAGTATTCACCACCTCGATCTAATCGAAGAATTATAATACTATGTTTGGTTTGTTTCTCCACTTCATACTTATATTCTTTGAACTTTTCAAAGGCCTCAGACTTGTGTTTCATCAAACACATATCCGAATCCAGATCTATCATCTATGAAAGTAATGAAGTATGAAAATCCACCCATGGCTTGCGTAGACATTGGTTCACATACATCTGTGTGTACCATTCCTAGCAAATTTGCAGTCCTCTCTCCATGTCTACTAAATGGAGACTGCAGTGCCACTATGAAGTGAGATTTTCATCATCCCTTTTCTTTTATTAGTTTGTTCAATCTGAAGTAAATTATGTCACATTTATACAGACCATTATTTAAAGTACCACGTTCATAAAGAATATTATCTCTAAGAATATAACATTCATTATTCTCAATAATAAATGAAAATCCAGCCAAGTCTAACATGGGAATAATATTCCTCACAATCGAGGGAACAAAATAACAATTATTTAAAACAATAGTCTTGC
The DNA here is from genome assembly GCF_009905375.1 of Apium graveolens. Classification (NCBI taxonomy): domain Eukaryota; kingdom Viridiplantae; phylum Streptophyta; class Magnoliopsida; order Apiales; family Apiaceae; genus Apium; species Apium graveolens. Next base: position 90,230,686 of record NC_133649.1, read on the forward strand.
CTGTAGGCATATGTAAATGAAATGATTCTACATCTTCAGCAGCAACTCTTGCTCCATTTCCCATCAGTAGAATCACCTCATCTTCCTCAAGAGTCCTACTTCTCCTTGGTCCCTGCAACAAATTGCAGATTTGAGAACCATAGGAGGTATCTAATACCCAAGTAGAAATTTGATTTAATGACATATTCACTTCTATCATGAACATACCTGAATCAGAAGCGGTAGTCTCACTACCCTTCTTCTTCTTCAATTCTGCAAGGTAAACCTTGCAGTTCCTCTTCCAGTGCCCCACCTTGTTACAGTTAAAGCAAACAACTTTGCTCTTGGGGTCTTCAGCTTTTGGTGGAACCGGCATTTTCTCACCTACTTTCTTCTTCTTGGAAGGGTTCCTCTTCCTTTTCTTAGGATTGGAACCTTCACCAATTAAAAGAACAGAACTCTTCTTAGGGGGAAAATTCGATTCCGCAGTCTTCAACATGTTGTGGAGTTCAGGCAGGCTGACATCCAACTTATTCATGTGAAAGTTCACAACAAACTGCGAGAACGAACTCGGAAGCGAATGCAAGACCAAGTCTTGGCTCAGCTCCCCATCCATGGCAAAACCAAGTTGCCCAAGAAGTTCAATCAAATTGATCATCTTAAGTACATGGTCATTCACAGATGATCCCTCAAATATCCTACAACCGAACAACTCATTCGATATCTCATATCGAGCTGTCCTTCCCGCCACATCATACAACTCTTGTAGATGCATTAGGATAGTATGAGCATCCATATGCTCATGTTGCTTCTGTAGCTCAATGTTCATGGAAGCTAGCATGATGCAATGAGCAACATTTGCATCATCTATCCACTTACGATACACAACATGTTCATCATTATGTGCATCACTAGCAGGTTCAGTAGGCTTAGGTGAGTCAATCACATATTCCAGCTTCTCAATCCTGAGAACAATTCTCAAGTTTCGAAGCCAGTCAGCATAATTAGGACCAGTCAATTTGTGAGCATCCAGTATGCTCCTGAGTGATAGTGCAGAAGACAAAATGTATATTGTAAATCTGTAAATGATAAACACATAACAACACTTAGCAAATATTCGATTTCATTTTAAAACACTATATGAATCGGGTCTTTATTCATAAGTGGCTCCCACTAGTTTACCTAATTTATTCAACCCCCTACGTGAAAAATTAAGCATTCATAATGCTAGTGGGAATAGGGATCCTACATTCTATTACACAACCCCTGCTGTAGCACGAACCGCCATGTAATGTTCAATAGGCAGACAACTCTTGTCAATTACATCTTATGTTATTCCCTAATTAAACTTTAGCCTCTTGAATAATTGAGTCTCGGCTGTGGCACGACAAACTCAATATTCTAAGTTAAGTCTAACCCAACATTCCGTACAGTTGAATCAGTCCCCAAAGGCCCACGGCTGTAGCACGTACCGACCTTTAGATTCTTATTCAATGTACACATCTCTATGTAATAGACAAGTATTTCTTATTTCGAAATCAAAGCCCTCGGCTGTAGCACGAACCGACAATGATTCAAAAATAAGAACTACTTTTCTATCATGTTGGAAGGCTATGACCGACACAAGCCCGTTGTGTCATTGGCCAATTACTACTTGATATTATTTATTTTTAGAGGGATTATATTACGTTACAATCATAATCATATTATAAAGAGATTCTTCCTTTTAAATTAAATATTTCAAATCAATAATCAATAATCAGATGATTCCCAGATCGGGTGGAGCATTGTCAAGAGGCGTCACTTAATAACCCTTTCTTACAGATAGAAATCTGTTGTTGACAGAATCATCCTTTCTCTCATATTGAAAATTCATATTCAATTACGTGTTTCACAAACACAAGAATCTCATGATTGTATTCATAATATTGTTATTAAGGTTATGAAACAATTTCACTATACTAGGTTGCCTAACAAACGCCTTATGCTCATTTAAGTTCACCTAAATCTATCATCGCATGATAAACTAAGCATATATCACATATATAAACATGAATAAACATCAAGGTAGGCATGTTACATCATCTAGCACATTAGTCTAAGCATTATACATCTCTATGTATCACATGAAGCATTTAAAAGCAATAAAAAATAGTTAAAAACAACTTTAAAACACTTTCGGAAATATAAACAGTTCAAAGCTTTTATAAAAACTAAAATTGATCACTCCATTAGATCCGTCTCGGAAAAACGAATCCAACGGTATATTGCACGCCCAAAACGGAGTTACGAAACTCCCAGAAAATCAATTTTAATGTAAACAGTCGGGCTGTAACACATTACAGGAACGCGTTACAAGCCTTGTAACGCATTCCGGTGATGTGTTACAGCCCTTTTAAGCCAATTAAAAGGTGTAACGCATTCCGTGAATGCGCCACAGGGTGTAACGCATTCCCGGAATGCGCGACACCCCCTTCCCGCGCGCGTGCACCACACGCGCGCCAGCAGCCGCCGCCGACTGTTCTTTTCTGTACCTGTCAGTCGTCCTTGTCTTCGTTCCGTGCATTCAACAGCAGATAAATAGCAGCAGACGCAGATGTACATAGATATATACATACTTACAATACATATATATATATATATATGTATCTTTATTTAATTACGAATTTAATTAAAATAACTTCAAAAATTCATAATAAATAATCCATACATCATAAAATTATGAAGAAAAATACCCAGACGATCTACAACACTTGTAGAACCCAGATCAACATTCAAAATTATTTTGAGAAACGATTTCTCATCATACAAAATTAATCCATGATATAACTTGTAAAAAACATAATTAATTCATACAAGCACATAAAATTCTGAAATTTTTACCACAGATCTATATGCATACAACCTGGCTCTGATACCATTGTTGGATTTTAAACGCAGCGGGGGCATGGCAAAACACTTTTACACATATAAAATCTAAATAAAAGCATATAAATTGTGGTAAAAACATAGGGATCGAATCTAACCTTTAAAATAATTCGGAGACAACGATTAGAGATCCTTAGCAGTTGCTCCTCAAGTGTGAAGCATTCCACCGGTATCCACCAAGAAAACGATGTTAAGGAGGAGGAAGGAGGTGGAGAGATTTGGGTTTTCCAAACTTTTTGGGTTTTGGGGTTCGAATGAAAAATAGGGTCTATCATAGTATATTTATAGGCAAATTTTCAGCTGAAATTTTCCATAAATAATATTATTATTATCCCATTTATTATTCTCATTAATAATTAAAATATCTTTTAATTGTTAATCCTTTTTCTAAACACTTTAGAAATAATTCTCTCTCTTGATTTAATTTCCAAAAATTAAATCCTTAATTAATAATATTAAGAACTTTTCTTAATTAATTTATAATCAATTAAATCTCATTTAATCAATTATTAAATTTGCTAATTAATTATTTATTTCACAAATAAATAATTATTAGCCATTATTTATTAATTCATCCACCATTAAATCATTCTCTTTTTATGGTGTGACCCTGTAGGTTCAATATTAAGCCGATAGTAGAAATAAATAATAATAAAACTATTTTATCATTATTTATATAAATTCTCTAATTTATTAAATATGATTAATTAATTAATCACATTTATTCTACATCGTGAGGGATACTTTTCAACATATCGCGACTATGCGGATAATATGAATTCACTGCTTAGAATACCAAGAACCTATTCAGTGAATAATTACCGTACAATAAACTCCTTCTACCCTACAATGTCCCGATTAAATACAAGGCATGGATCTCGTGTCAAGCCTATCTAATTCAATCACTTGCTTACCATTTACTATGCGTAGTTCTATGCAAATTAGAAACTTCTTTCTAATTTCATTCACTCTGGCCAGAGATTCCTGAACTAGCATAAGTGGATCAGCCTTGAACATTCGCTTCCTTCACTGGAAGCGGTAGATCCTTTATTGATCATACACTATCTTCGTGTACAAATTCCTATACCCAGTAGATCCTTAATAATTATCCCTGGAGACTAAGAACTAAACCAAAGCATAGTTCAGTGTACACAAGATGACTATGATGACCTAAATCTAAGGATACTTGTACAACTATCACTATGTGAACAACTGCTGACACGTGAGTGAACTCCATTAGTTGTTCAGTTGTGCGAGTCATGTTCAGTGAACTTATTCTATAATAAGCACCTACATACTAGCTATAGTGTCACCACACAAATGTCTATGAGAACAGACATCCTTCATAATGAAGCAAGCATAGTATGTACCGATCTTTGCGGATTATTAATTACCAGTTAGTAATCCTATGATCAGGAACTATTTAAGTTTAGAGTTATCATCTTTTAGGTCTCACTATTATGATCTCATCATAATCCATAAAAAGCTTTACTCTAAACTATGGTATATCTTATTTAAACACTTAAATAGATAGAGCCCGTAATAAAAACAAAACAAGTCTTTTATTAATATCAATGAAATCAAAACAGATTACACAGGAAGTTATTCCTAAATCCTAATTCATGATTGGACTTAGGACATATTCCTTTCAATCGGTACATACTATGCTTGCTTCATTATGAAGGTTGTCTGTTCTCATAGACATTTGTGTGGTGACACTATAGCTAGTATGTAGGTGCTTATTATAGAATAATTTCACTGAACATGACTCACACAGCTGAACAACTGATGGAGTTCACCCACGTGTCAGTAGATGTTCACATATTGGTAGTTGTACAAGTATCTTTAGACTTGAGGTCATCATAGTCATCTTGTGTACACTGAACTATACTTTGGTTTAGTTCTTAATCTCCAGGGACAGTAATAAGGGCTCTAATGGGTGTAGGAATTTGTACACGAAGATAGTGTATGATCAATAAAGGATCTACCCCTTCCAGTGAAAGGAAGAGAATGTTCAATGCTGATCCACTTATGCTAGTTCAGGAATCTCTGGCCAGAGTGAATGAAATTAGAAAGGAGTTTCTAATTCACATTAATTAGAACTAAGCATAGTGAATGGGAAAGCATATGATTAAATAAGATAGGCTTGACACGAGTTTCATGCCTTGTATTTAATCATGATATTGCAGGATAGAAGGAAGTAATTGTACGGTAACTATTCACTAAATAGGTTCCTGGTATTCTAAGCGGTGAATTCGTATTATACGGATAGTCGCGATATGCTGAGAAGTATCCCTCACGATGTAGAATAAATATGATTAATTTATTAATTAATCATATTTAATGAATTAGATAATTTATATAAATAATGATAAAATAGTTTTATTATTATTTATTTCTATTACCGGCTTAATATTGAACCTACAAGGTCACACCATAAAAGAGAATGATTTAATGGTGGAGGAATTAATTAATAATGGCTGATAATTATTTATTTGTGAAATAAATTATTAATTAGCAAATTTAATAATTGATTAAATGAGATTTAATTAATTGTAAATTAATTAAGAAAAGTTCTTAATATTATTAATTAAGAATTTAATTTTAGAAATTAAATCAAGTGAGAGAATTATTTTTCTAAAGTGTTTAGAAAAAGGGATTAATGATTAAAAGGTGTTTTAATTATTAGTTAATTGGTTAATAAGAATAATCAATTAAAGGGTTAATAATAATAATATTTTATGGCAAAATTTTCAGCTTTTGCCTATAAATATACTATTATAAACCCTATTTGCCTCAACCCAAAAAAATATAACCCTAATTCTAAAGTAGAAAAGAAAAGGAGGCAACTAATTCTCTCAACCTCTTCCTCCCTCCATTATTTTGATCTCTTGGTGGATATCGGTGGAGTGCTTCACACTTGAGGAGCAGCTGCTAGGGATCTTCGTTCATGGTTCTTGGATCGCTATTAAAGGTTAGTAATCGATCTCTCGATTTATTCACGATTTATATGCGATTATATGGATTTTACATCAAGAAAAATGTTTTACCATGCTTCTGTGATGTATAAAATCCAACAATGGTATCAGAGCTTAGGTTATATGCATATAGATCTCTGATAAAAATTTCAGAATTTTATGATCTTGTATGAATTTATTATGATTTTTGCAAGTTATATCATGGATTAATTATGATTGATTAGAAATTGTTTCTCAAAATTGTTTTGACTCTAGATCTGGATTCTACAAGTGTTGTAGATCGTTTGGATATTTTTTTCATAATTTTCTGATGTGTGGATTAATTATTATGATTTTTTGAAGTTGTTTTAATTACAAATCGTAATTAAATATGTATATATATGTAATCTGTTATGTATATATATATGTTATATCCTGCTGTAATCAAGAAAAGAATGTGCTGATATTGATGGATTGGCACGTCGTTCAAAGGCGGCGGCGGCTGTAATAATAATAAAAAAAAGCGGCTGAAGTCTGAAACGGGCAAAGGGCCGCGCGACTGGCTAGCGCGCGCGGGGCTCACGCGCTCATATGTCACGCGCGGCGCATGTCAGACACGCGCGGTCAACTGGTCAGCGCTGATGCTGACGTCATCAGATGATGTCATGCTGACGTCAGCTCAGCTGTCAGGGCGCGTGTGCGCGTGAGGGCGAGTGGCTAAATGTCAGTCACGCGCCTGACAGCGCGTGTGTGCGTATAGGCGCGTCAGATATCTTCTAGCAGCGCATCAGGGCGCGTGGTAGCTCTGTTTGGGCGTGCTTGGTGCCGTTGGATTCGTCTTTTCGAGACGCATCTAATGGTATATTATACTATATTTTCTGAAATTGTTTCGGACTGTTTATAGCTAACAGTAGTGTTTTATAGCTGTTTTTAATTGTTTTAATTACTTTTAAATTCTTCATGTGATACATAGAGATGTATAATGCTTAGAGTAATATGCTACATGATTTAACATACCTACCTTTATGTTTATTCATGCGATGATAGATTTAGGTGAACTTAATTAACATAAGGCGTATGTTAGACAATCTAGTATAGTGAAATTGTTTCATGACCTTAATATAAATATTATGAATACAATCATGAGATTCTTGTATTTATGAAACACGTAATTAAATATGAATTTTCAATATTGAGAGAAAGGATGATTCTGTCAAAAGCAGATTTCTATCTGTAAGAAAGGGGTATTAAGTGACGCCTCTTGACAATGCTCCCCCCGATCTGGGAATCATTTGATTATCAATTATTGATTTGAAATATTTAATTTAAAAGGAAGAATCTCTTTATAATATGATTATGATTGTAACATAATATAATCCCTCTAAAATTAAATAGTATCAAGTAGTAATTGGCCAATGACACAACAGGCTTGTGTCGGTCAAAGCCTTCTAACATGGTAGAAAGTAGTTCTTATTTTTAAATCATTATTGTTTCGTGCTACAGCCGAGGGCTTTGATTTCGAAATAAGAAATACTTGTCTATTACATAGAGATGTGTACATTGAATTAGAATCTAAAGGTCGTTACGTGATGCCGCTGTGGGCCGTTGGAGACTGATTCAAATTGTACGAAATGTAGGGTTAGACTTGACTTAGAATATTGAGTCTATCGTGCTACAGCCGTGACTCAATTATTCAAGAGGCTAAAGTTTTATAAGGGAATAACATAAGATGTAATTGACAAGAGTTGTCTGCCTATTGAATATCACATGACGTTTCGTGCTACAGCCGAGGTTGTGTGATGGAATGTAAGATCCCTATTCCCACTAGCATTATGAATTCTTAATTTTTCACTTAAGGGGGTTATATAATTTAGATAAACTAGTGGGAGCCACTTATGAATAAAGACCCGATTCATGTAGTGTTTTGAAATGAAATTGAATATTTGCCTAAGTGTTGTTATGTGTTCATCATTACAGATTTACTATATACATTATGTCTTCTGCACTTTCACTCCGGAGTATACTAGATGCTCACAAGTTGACTGGTCCTAATTTTGCTGACTGGCTTCGAAACTTGAAAATTGTTCTCAGGGTTGAGAAGCTGGAATATGTGCTTGACTCACCTAAGCCTACTGAACCTGCTAGCGATGCACATAATGATGAACATGTTGTGTATCGTAAGTGGATAGATGATGTAAATGTTGCTCAATGCATCATGCTAGCTTCCATGAACATTGAGCTACAGAAGCAGCATGAGCATATGGATGCTCACACTATCCTTATGCATGTACAAGAGTTGTATGATGTGGCAAGGAGGATAGCTCGATATGAGATATCGAAGGAGCTATTCGGTTGTAGAATGTCTGAGGGATCATCTGTAAATGACCATGTACTTAAGATGATCAATTTGATTGAACGTCTTAGACAACTTGGTTTTTCCATGGATGGGGAGCTGGGCCAAGACTTGGTCTTGCAATCACTTCCGGGTTCGTTCTCGCAGTTTGTTGTGAACTTTCACATGAATAAGCTGGATGTCAGCCTGCCTGAACTCCACAACATGTTGAAGACTGCGGAATCGAATTTTCCCCCTAAGAAGAGTTATGTTCTTCTAATTGGTGAAGGTTCCAATCCTAAGAAAAGGAAGAAGAACCCTTCCAAGAAGAAGAAAGTAGGTGAGAAAAATCCGGTTCCACCAAAAGCTGAAGACCCCAAGAGTAAAGCTGTTTGCTTTCACTGTAACAAGGTGGGGCACTGGAAGAGGAACTGCAAAGTTTACCTTGCAGAATTGAAGAAAAAGAAGGGTAGTGAGACTACCGCTTATGTTTCAGGTATGTTTATGATTGAATTGAATATGTCATTAAATCAAATTTCTACTTGGGTATTAGATACCACATGTGATTCTCACATTTGCAATTCGTTGCAGGGACTAAGGAGAAGTAGGACAATTGAGGAAGAGGAGGTGATTCTACGAATGGGAAATGGAGCAAGAGTTGTTGCTGAAGCTGTAGGATCATTTCATTTACATATGCCTACGGGCAAGACTATTGTTTTAAATAATTGTTATTTTGTTCCCTCGATTGTGAGGAATATTATTTCTATTCCCATGTTAGACTTGGCTGGATTTTTGTTTGTTATTCAGAATAATAAATGTTCAATTCTTAGAGATAACGTTCTTTATAGAAGTGGTATTTTAAACAATGGTCTGTATGTATGTGACGTAGAGCATAATTTACTACAAATCGAACATACTAATAAAAGAAAAAGGGATGATGAAAATCTCACTTTCTTGTGGCACTGCAGACTTAGTCATATTAGTGAAAATAGACTAAGGACATTGCATAAGGAAGGGTTACTTGACCCCTTTGATTTTGAATCATATCCTACATGCGAGTCTTGTCTATTGGGTAAAATGACCAAATCTCCATTTAGTGGACCTGGAGAGAGGGCTGCAGATTTCCTAGGATTGGTACACACAGATGTATGTCGACCAATGTCTACGCAAGCCATGGGTGGATTTTCATACTTCATTACTTTCATAGATGATCGATCTAGATTCGGATATGTGTATTTGATGAAACACAAGTCTGAAGCCTTTGAAAAGTTCAAAGAATATAAGTATGAAGTGGAAAACAAACCAAACATAGTATTATAACTCTTCGATCAGATCGAGGTGGTGAATACTTGAATGGAGAGTTTCTAGCTTATCTCAAAGAAAATGGTATAGTCTCCCAGTGGACTCCTCCATATACTCCACAGCTGAATGGGGTATCTGAAAGGAGAAATCGAACTTTGTTAGACATGGTTCAGTCCATGATGAGCTATGCGAATCTTCCAGTATTCCTATGGGGTTATGTATTGGAAACCTCGGCATATTTACTGAATAAGGTGCCTTCCAAATCTGTTCCTCAAACTCCATATGAGATATGGAAAAAAAGGAAACCGAGTCTTAAACACGTTAAGATTTGGGGATGTCCAGCTTATGTCAAGAAAGTTGACCCAGATAAGCTGGAATCTCGATCCGTAAAATGTAATTTTGTGGGATATCCTAAAGAGACTTTAGGGTATTACTTTTACACCGATTATAGGGTGTTTGTCTCCAGACATGCTACCTTCTTGGAAAAGTAGTTTATCCTTAAAGGAAATAGTGGGAGCAAGATTGAACTTGATGAAGTTCAAGAAGCACAAACTACTACGGTTCAAGTGGAAACACCTATTTAGACAGAACAACCTTCTGTGGAACAGCCCATTCGTAGGACAGGGAGAGTGTCTCGCCAACCTGAGAGGTATTATGGCCTTATCATTGAGAATGACAATGAGTTGTCAATCATTGATGATGACGACCCTATGACCTATAATGAGGCTATGAGTAGTGCTGACTCAGAGAAATGGCATAGTGCCATGAAATTCCGAAATGGAATCTATGTATACCAACCAAGTCTGGACTTTGGTTGAAGCACCTGAGGGTGTGAAGCCTATTGGGTGCAAATGGGTATACAAAAGAAAGATTGGAGCAGATGGCCAGGTGGAGACCTATAAGGCCAGGCTCGTGGCAAAAGGATTCATACAAAGGCAAGGGATTGACTTTGATGAAACTTTTTCACCTGTAACCCTGTTAAAATCAATTCGGATTTTGCTTACGATTGCTGCTTACTACGACTATGAGATCTGGCAAATGGACGTGAAAACTGCCTTCCTCAATGGGAAACTTGAAGAGGAAGTGTATATGACACAGCCAGAGGGTTTTCTTTCCAATGGAAATGAACACCTAGTATGTAAGCTGATGCGAACCATATATGGTTTAAAGCAAGCTTCTCGTAGATGGAACATCCATTTTGATGAGACAATCAAAGAGTTTGGTTTTATCAAAAACATAGATGAACCATGTGTCTACAAGAAGGTTAGTGGGAGCGCGGTGACATTTCTTGTATTGATGTGGATGACATACTTCTTATAGGAAATGATATATCGATGCTGCAATCAGTCAAAGTGTGGCTATCGAAGAACTTCACTATGAAGGACTTGGGAGAAGCATCCTACATTCTCGGTATGAAGATCTATAGAGATAGATCTAGAAGAATGATAGGTCTTACCCAGGGTATATACATCCAGAAAGTGCTTAAAAGGTTTAGCATGGAAAACTCTAAAAGAGGTCTCATACCGATGAGCCATGGAGTGTCCCTTTCCGAAAAGATGTCTCCTAAGACACCTGAGGAAAGAGAGCGTATGAGTAAGATTCCTTATGCTTCAGCAATAGGATCTATCATGTACGCGATGTTATGTACTAGGCCTGATGTTTCTTATTCAATAAGTGTGACGAGCAGATATCAGTCCGGTCTAGGTGAAGACCACTAGAAAGCAGTGAAGAACATCCTTAAGTACTTGCGAAGGACTAAGGATATTTTTCTTGTTTTTGATGGTGAATCTGAGTTGAAAATAGAGGGTTATACTGACTCTAGTTTTCAATCAGAAAGTGATAGCAAATCCATGTCAGGGTACGTGTTTACTCTGAATGGTGGTGCGATTAGTTGGAAGAGTTCCAAACAGTCTACAATGGCTGACTCCACAGCGGAAGCAGAATATATAGCTACAAGTGAGGCTGCAAAGAAGCCGTTTGGATGAGGAAATTTGTTTCTGAGTTGGGAGTTGTTCCTAGCATTGAGGAGCCTATTGTATTGTATTGTGATAACAACGCAGCAATAGCACAAGCTAAGGAACCAAGATCTCATAAGAATTCCAAGCATGTCCTGCGGCGCTTTCATCTGATTAGGGAGATTGTTGAAAGAGGAGATGTCAACGTCAAGAGAGTTGACACACATAACAACATAGCAGACCCTTTAACAAAGCCACTTTCTCAAAGTCACTTTGATCATCATAAAGACAAGATGGGTATTAGATACCAGAGTAATTGGCTTTAGTACAAGTGGGAGATTGAAAGAGATGTGTCCTAAGTCCAATCATGTATGATGATTTAGGAATAACTTTTATGTAATCTGTTTTGATTTCATTGATATTAATAAAAGACTTATTTTGGTTTTATTGTGGGCTTGATCTATTTAAGTGTTTAAATAAGATATACCATAGTTTAGAGTAAAGCCTTTTATGGATTATGATGAGATCATAATAATGAGACCTAAAAGATGATAACTCTGAACTTAAATATTTCCTGGTCGTAGGATTTTATCAGAAAAGACCTTGGTAACTACATCACACATGAAGCTCCATTCTTTCCTAAGACCCAACCTCCTAATATCACTTAACTTAGAAGTAGAGAGTGCATAGTTTATGGAATTAAGCATATTAACAATATCAGTATTTGTGTGTGGTGAGGTCACAGTATTATCAGGAATTTTGAAACATGCTTTAATAACATCACTATTGATACAGAATTCCTTACCTTTAATAGTGAGTATGATGGTCTTATCAGTAGAGTTGTATGTAGCAGTCATCCACATCTCTTCAACAACCTCACAGAAGATGGTGGGTGATTCTAGGATTGCATAGCTGAGTTTGCAGTTCTTCATAAAATTGATCATTTTGTGGTAGTCACTTGAATGTTGAATCCCCTTGTTTACTAGAGCCGTGAAGTTGTTTTTCTCATAGATGTATCCTAGTTTGTGACATGATCTTGACTACTGGTGCCATTATTAGAGAGTGGAAATTGCAGAGATAGATATGGTAATTGCTTTTGAGAAAGAGAGAATTTAGAGCAGATGATTTGAGAATGATAAAAGAAAAGTAATGGAAATGTAATGACGAAATCAGCAGGGATGATGAGTTTATCAACCTTGACCAAGACATCCTCCATAATACCTCAGCGGATATGTAATAGAACGGTCGGCCAATTGCAAAGTCATATAAGTTGGTTTTGGATCAGGTAAGTCCAACTGCTTGAAGATTGACAAAGGCATCAGATTGATGCTAGCTCCCAAGTCACATAAGCATCTGTCAAAAGACAATTTTCCAATAGTACACGGAATAGTGAAGCTTCCTGGATCTTTAAGCTTCGGAGGCAACTTCTGTTGCAGCACAACACTACATTCCTTCGTGAGAGCGACTATATCTAAATCATCTAGCTTCACTTTTCGAGAGAGAATATCTTTCATAAACTTTGTGTAACTAGGCATCTGCTCAAGAGCCTCAACGAAAGGAATGTTGATATGAAGGTTCTTGAACACCTCTAGAAACTTCTCAAATTACTTGTCTAGCTTTTTCTTCTGCAGCTGGTTAGGAAAAGGCGGAGGAGGATAGATCTGTTTATCCCCTGTATTACCCTCAGGAGGAAGTGTGCTCAACAGTAGTCTTCCTTGGTTCCACTTCTACTTCTTGCCTGCTCTACTTCTTTTTCAGCCCCAGCTTCTTCAGTCAACGCTTGAGTTTGTTCGGGATTCGTAACCTTTCCAGACCTCAAAGTGATTTCCTTTACCTGCTCCTTAGTTCCCTTCCTTTCTGGCACTTCAGTGTCACTAGATAGTGTACCAGGCTGGCGATTTAGCAAGGCATTGGCAATTTGCCCAATTTGATTTTCCAAGGTCTTGATAGAAATAGCTTGACTCTTGCACATAAGCTTCAACTCCTCTAATTCATATTTTTCATTAGCTTGTTGCAGCTGAAGTTACTGTCTTGGTGCATATTGCGGTTGCTGAAAACTAGGAGGGTTGTACTGCTTAGCTGGATACTGCTGATAAGGCTGTTGAACCGCATTTTGAGCGTTGCTCCAACTGAAATTAGGATGATTGCGGTTGCTGGGATGATAAGTGGCTGGCACAGGTTGTTGCGAGCGCTGAAAGTTGCTCACGAACTAAGCTGATTCACTAGAAATTGTGTACTGATCAGTCTCATGGGCACCAACACAAAGCTCACAGACACTAGCAATTTGATTAACCCCATGATTAGCCAAAGTATCCACCTTCATCGTCAAAGACTTAAGTTGGGCAGCTATAGCAGTTGCTGCACCCAACTCCAGAATTCCTGCTACTTTTCCCTAAGTCACTCTCTGGGAAGGATTCTGGTACTCATTAGCAGCCATTAGTTCAATCAATTCATAAGCTTCATCATAGCTCTTAGCCCACAAGGCTCCTCCTGATGCTGCATCGAGCATGGGTCTAGAAGTAGCACCCATTCCATTATAGAAATAGTTAATAATCATCTAATCAGGCATGCCATGGTGTGGGACACTTCCTTAGCATCTCCTTATATTGATCCCAAGCCTCACACAGAGATTCTCTAGTTTGCTGAGCAAATTGAGTAAGAGCATTCCTGATTGCAGCAGTCTTCGCCATAGGGAAGAATTTAGTGAGAAACTTTTGAGCAAGATCTTCCCAAGTGGTGATAGACCCTGCTGGCAGAGAATATAACCAGCACTTAGCTTTGTCCCTCAGAGAGAATGGGAAGAGTCACAAGCTTGATAGCATCTTCAGTCACATCATTGAACTTGAACGTATCGCAGATCTCGATAAAATCCCTGATGTGCATGTTGGGGTCTTCAGTAGGAGAACCCCCAAACTGAATTGAGTTATGTATCATCTGAATCGTGCTTGACTTGATCTCAAAAGTGTTAGACCTGATGGCTGGCCTGATGATGCTTAACTGAATGTCATTGATCTTAGGCTGAGAATAGTCCATCAAAAACTTCCTTTCGAACCACCACAACTTCTTCCTCGACTTTATCCAGTGTTCTCTTACGAGTACGCGAACGCATATGCATACACCCTCGCTAGAGTACCTGAAATAAGACAAGGAAACAGATATGTAACAATGTCCGAGTCAATGAACTTTAACGACCACTGATGGAAAATACATAAACTAAAAATTAATACTTCAGTCTCCGGCAGCGGCGCCAAAAACTTGTTAGTTGTTAAACACGCGCTAATAATTCACGCAAGTATACGCGTTCGCAAGTAGTATAGAATCTCTTCTAGTTCGTTCCCACAGAGACTAGCTTGGTTAACTAATTAATTTATGCACTTAAGCAACAATGTATGGTTATTATTCAATGCTAAGATGATAACGAATTGAGGTTGTTTATAACTAAGAATTAAACTAATGATTATAACTAAGAGAAGAAGAATGACTGAATTAATATATATAACAACATGGGATTCTAACTTCATTAAATACTTCATTCAATAGCCTTATTATTCTCAACCTTAGCATACAATGGTGATGACACTAATCAGATAACACAGAACTGCTAAATGCCAACTTTCGTTGCACGAATAAATACTATCAGACATCCACAAAAAAGATAGAAGCTGAAATGGACACCAATTATATTGAGACCCTATATGTCTATAGAATTTGACAACATAACGGTTTAAGCGCAAGTTATCTATCTTGATTACACAGGGCAAGTAAGATGGTTAAAATTACCTACGAATCATGCATAAAAATAACACATGAACCTATGCTAGCATTGAAAGTTCTAAATCCTTAAATTCTTTATCGCTTCATTAAAGATTAACACGCTATCTTATAAGTTCGTGACTCCTATAAGACGAATAAGCACAACCAATACTAGGTTATCATATTATCACCACACACTAAGGCATCGAAACAAATTAACTAAAGAAATCCATAAATGAATTCGCTGGAACCCAATGATAACGATTAGCCCTTAATTAAACTCATCATCAACGTTTGTTCCGATGAAAGCATGGTATAATAAACATAGTCTTTATACTTAAATAATAAAACCAAGTACGAAACAAGAGTAAGGTTCACAAGTAAGAAAACTAGCATCCAAGTTAAAACTTAGAACAAAGATTCACAAGTAAAAATAAGATCTTCTTCGTCTTCGTTGAATCCGTGCTAAAATGGTCTACTTACGGCTCTCCTTGCGCTCTGGTACGTCTCTCTTTTTAAAACGTCCTTTATTTGAATATATATAGCAGCCCCATGCAATCTAGAAGTCCTCCAATTATTTTTAGAATAGAGTCAGGATTCTCTGAATTCGCACTGGCGCGGCCGCGCGCTATCATAGCGCGGCCGCGCTTCCTTTCTGATATCCTGGCGCGACCGCACGCTTAACCAGCGCGGGCGCGCCGTACTTCTGGAAAAACTTCAGATTTTCTTCTTTTTCTTGCTGCATCGAGCCGGCTTTCTACGAGCTTTTATTCCAACACCACCTTGGCACCAAATTAGCACCAAAATAATGTTAATTCACCTGATTACCTAGATAATGCCTGAAATAGCAAAAACACTATAAAACACGTTAAAACACTTAGCAACTTGAGTACAAACACATCAATTCAAAGCTTAATAGAGCATTATAAAGTGTCATAAATGCCACTCAACATCTGCACAGCCAACACTTGAACAAATTCAAGTGTATGATAGGAGAAATAAGGATGGCACACACAGTGAGAGCACATCTATTTAAGCTCCCTCATTCATTAGGGGGAGCTGCCAACACTCAGTACTGAACAACAAATCTTAATCTCTCAAATTTCTTCTTCACATACAGCACTTGAATCCATTTCTCAGGTGTAAGTTCATTCAAGTGACTTGGTTCAAGAAACCTTTCTCACCACCCAGAAACCTACAATTAGTTGGTGAGAGGCTACATGCTGGGGTAGATCTTGATGACATCAACACAAACATGGGGGATTCATCAGTTTTTACTGAAGACCCCATGGAGATCATAAATGCACATTCATGTCTTCACAAACTCTTGAGGGGGAGCTATATAAATCCTCTCCAATTCAATTGGAGGTTCCTGTTCAAGGAACAACTCCCCTCAAAACCCTAGCAGAAATTGCATTAGCAGTTGATGCTAGGTGTGACGCCCTCAATCCCGGGGTTAGGAAATGAGGAATCACACACCTCTAATCTAATAATTAAATATGCATAAACCCCGATTAACTACTAACAGGATCAACAGGATAAAGTATGAGACAAGATTACAACTACCAATCACAAAATATAACTTACAAACCCAAAATATTATTAAATAAACAATATCGATTCCGGCTGGGAATCGACAGATAACCCATTGTATCTTTAAACACTTCTTTCTAGGCACGAGCTCACTCATAATTACCACTACCTGCTCTGGCAACCGGAAGCCCTCAACACGGTAGGGAGCACCCTAAGCCTGGCCATCTTCTTGCTTAACTGCCATGGTTAGATTAAAACAAAACAAATGAGTATAAAACTCAGCAAGTAACTATATAGCAGTTCTATAATATCAAATCACAATATGCTTTACCAAACTCAGGGCATTCTACTTTATTTGATCTAGGTGGCAGATTTCCAGCTTTTGGGTTAAGGAAAGGTTTTTGAAGGATAATGTGGGGCTTTCAAGGAACAATGTTCAAGCAGGACGAAAGCCGACATTCATCACAAATCAATAAAGGATCAGAATAGATCTTTTCAATAGAGTAAAGGAACAGTATCTCATTACATGGAATCAATCATATGATCAACAAAATTCAAGAATCAGGGTTCTCGAGCTTTAAACTTCACATAATCAACTCTTTTTCAAAGCAATATAAACCATTTTCATTTTCAAGAATCAATTTACTGAACAGAAAGTCTCAGTTCCCTTTTTATTTTTTAAATATCACTTAGAAACCCTGATTGGATCACTTTATCTTTCCATTTCATTATATACGGGTGATCAGCCCGTATCGACCTCCATTCCGTCTTTAAGGTACCAATCGACATAATTTCAGCCTTAAGTTGGACTAGCCCCACTAGCCTCTTACCATGACTGGACTAGTCCCACTAGCCTCTTACGTCCCAATCCAATCCATCAGGAATTCATTTGGAAAACCTTGAGTTGGAAAAAACAAATAGGTTCAGGGAGTGATTCAAAGATACACAAGGAACAATTCATAAGAATTCTGTATCAGGGATAACAAAGCACTTAAGTTAGAAGGATCAACATTTGTTTAGGGATCAATAGGGTGATCAGGGAGAACAGGGTATCATTAAACAGGGTTAACAAGGATAATCAGAGGGTCAAATATATTTCATGGCTCAATACATAATTTGAACAGGAAGGACAGATTATCAAAGGGTGGAATCAATAAGCTTATCAATAACAGATTATCAAGAACAAGAGTACTTCAAATCAATATCAGGGTTTCATAATTATACAGTTCAATACTCTACATGGTATGAACAACATTCTCTTTATAACCATTTACACAAGTAATCAGAGTTACTTGCCTGAATTTGCTTTCATGAAGGTTGAACTGCTGCCACCTAGTAAACCCTTTCCTTTCCTAGCCTGAATGCCCTCACACTCCGAATCTACAATAAAACCAAACCTTAATTAGATTCTCAACTCTCGTTCCCGGAACGATCACTCTATACGATAACTCGATTATATCCTTGACTCGAGTATATGAATATAGCTTATATACATAACACATAACACATTCCTTCTCGTAAGCTTTATATCTTTATATACTTAATAATCGAAGTGCACTTGCTTAATCTTAGCTATTTCTCAAATCACACTAATATAACTCTTACGAGTACATGATTTATTCACAACCAAACATTTACGACCATAGGTATCACCTATAGCTCTTTTTAATATCAAACAATTTAATTCCTCTTAATTCGAACCAAACATACAAAACACATCCACATATATTCAATTTCAATCTCACACATTCATACACAACTAATGCAATTTACAAGATTCATTTACTCACTTTAACCTTATCCTTTTTAATCAAAAATCCGAATCATAAACACATTAAGGTTCAAAATTAACAACTTCTTTTAATCATCAAAATTCGAACACAAACACAACTTAATCTTTATCATGCAATCCAGCTCTCACTAGCCATTAAACTAACTTAATTCCACCTTTTTACTCCTAAGAACCCATTCGGGTTTTCCATAAATCAAACATGCAAGAATGGATTTTGACATGCAAGGTTATATATCACATTTCCCACTTGTTTTAGTCCTTAACTAGATCATTCCATTCACTTAAACACCAAATCCAAGCATTACCTAGTGACTTTAGCTTTAATCAATTCATTTAGTCAACATGCATCCACTTAATCACCAAATTATCCCCTTTTTAGTTTATTTTCCATTCGGCAAGAACATGATTTACAACTCAAGGACTAATCAATGACATGCACATCTTGATCTTCTTTAAAACTAACATGCAATCACTTTTTAGGCCATATAAACTTAGTGTTCACCAAGATTAACTCACAAAATCAAATTCCTCTTCTTAATTAGCATAAAGCCGAATGATAAACTCACATGCAAACCTTAATTTTTTATTTTCTAAGGAACAATCATTTACACACATCCATTTACTTCCTAACACAATCAATACAACCATTTTATCAATCACATACTCAATTTTCAACAAAAGAAACAAAACCCTTTTTCAAGCTTTCAAGAAACCATAACATGCAAAGCTAAAATCAAATGATCATATCATGGAAACTCCACCGGCTCTCCTTTGGATCATGGCCGGTGGTGGTCGAACTTAAGAGAGCCCATAACGGGTTTCTTCTCGAGTTTATGACCCCTAAAATGCTTGAATTCACTCTCATGGTTATGCATCAAGAAATGGTTTTCCTTGAACACCACCATAGTGATTAACCAATCAAACTTCTATAAATACTTACATGCAAATAGAAATCGAAGAGTATGCCGAAAATAAAGACTAAAGGTGGCAATATCTTTGAGTTTGAGTAGGTTTTGAAGGTTGCATGCAAGTGAGAGAGATGAGAGATGAGATATGGAGAGAGCCGAGAGAGAGAGTGAGAGAGAGTGTTCGAGAGAAAGAAAAGAAAAGAGAAGAGAGGGGAGAGTGGGTGCACGGGAAAAGAAAGGAAAAAAGGGAGGAGAATGAATTTATACTCCACCAAAATAAGGGCAAATTGGTAATCTACTAATTCCCTTTTAGCTCATTTGTTCCTTTTCTTTTTACTCAAATGTAACAAAAATTAAATATAAAGTATATCTCTCTCGGGAAGTCGAGAATTATCGAAAATGAAAATATTAATACGTAGGCCTCCAAATTAGCTTTTTAACCATTACTCATAATAGATTTTCGAGCAGACGGTTGATTTTATATGAATTTCGCAAGCTTGCTTTAATAATAACATTTTTCACATAAAATCAATTAAAAAAAAACAAAAAGACCATCAAATAAATTCACTCATTATTTTTAAAAAGTCTCTGGGACTACTAAGAAGATATCAGAATAACTCCCATGTTTTTATCTTACTCAGATGATTTTATAAAAATGCGCGAAGGTTAATTAAACCTTTATTTAAATCACATAATCCCTTTTACATTCATAGAAATGTCACAGAACACATAACCATGCACACAGACAACAATCTCACATATATAATCACATAACGACTCAGGTCTGATTATAGAATTTATCCCTCTTTAATCCTTATCCTCTTTTACGCGTACCGGGTCACGTTCAGTCTGACGGCCCGACGCTCAGCAGTTTCGATTACGCTTCTCATTATCTTTACCGATCAACACGTCACTTAGGACGAAATACTTTATTTATACATTCATTTCATTCACTCATACATAATTCACATTCTATATTTCTTAATTCCTTATTAGGACGGGTTCCGTTCTACCTGACGGCCCGACACCACAGCTTAACTTCTAAGCTGACTCTTTAAATTGTAACGTTTTTATTCACGCTCCTATATTCTAATATACAGAAAAGACAATTAATCAGCACTTAGTCACATAATTATAATCACATCACATAACACATACTTTATTGACTTAATTATGTCATAAAATTCTCAGTCGTCACACTAGGAGTACAATTACCAATTATCCTGTCATAGAGGAGGCAAGTATAGCACATTTAAGTGCCAGTATGGTGCAAGGCACTCAAGGGTTTGAGACTGGTGCACATGACAGTAACCCAGTCAAATCCCCTCCAACTCAATTGGAGGTTCCCACTATATGTGAGGAACAATAACTTATCATAAACATAGAGAAATCTGTCAGTCCTAACTGTGACTTTTATCATAGGTGGTTCTGACCCTCAACACTCAACCTATCAACCTCAATAACCTCACCTAATCTCCCTAATGGCTCCAAGAACACTGCAGATCAACCCTCAACCATTGAAGATCTTAGAATTGATCAGCTTGGAGGCCTTGCTCAAATATCACAACAGTTACTCACATCCAACATATCAAACCAGGACTACCAAGCCATTATGCTATCCTACCAGACAGATGTTGAGGAACAACAAGCTAAAATAGTTGATGAAGCTGGTGAGCATGCCAACTGTGACAAATGGTTGGATAAGGAGTTTGCTATTGAAATGGATGATGTACTAGCCCAATTCAGGAAAGAATATCTAACCATCTTGGGGAGCAATGCTAGATCCTTAAACCCACAGGAGGTATATGATGCAGTGAATGAGGTATACAAGGCTCAAATTAAGGCTTTCCATAACTTTAGAAAAGCACTTCAGATTACTCTCACTAGGCATCAAGACAAGATTCTGAAGATGGTTAGAGAAAAGATGGATCAAATCATCCCCTCTCAGACTGAGACCAAGAAGGAATTCAAAACTTTTTCAGAACAAATGTCTAGGTATGATCTCAGTGGGATTGACAAGAGTATTACACAACTGAAGGACTCTTTTGTAGCTTTGCACAAGGTAGTTCAAGATCACATCACAAACTCCAATGACACAAGGTGGAAGCTGGATCAAATGCACACTGCAAGATACACTCCTTCCCCTTTGGTTGTTGATGAAATTCAGAAGCATGTGCAAGCTTCATTTGGACCATCTACTTCTATCTCTACTTCAGGATCATCTTCTCAAGAGCTTCAAGATCTCAAGGTACAGGTTGCCTCACTGGAGATCTCAAATGCTTATTTAAATGCTCAAGTCCAAGCTTTGAATTCTCTAGTCAAGAGTCAACAATCATATATCAAGACCCTGATGGACTCTAATAAGCATCTCCAAATGCATAATTCTGTTGCTTTGGGGGACATCATGGGGAAACTTAACATACCATTTCCCTCTCTACCTAAAGACATAAGGCCAGAATTGCCAACTCCTCTACTCATGCCTATCACCAAGACTAAGGGGGAGATTAAGGCTAGGATTCAACAATCCAGGGATGTTAAAGCTAAATCTAAAGAGCCTATTGAGGTTGGTCAAAGCTCTTTAAGTGCTCAAGTTGATGTTGGAAAAGAAAGACTTCTAAAGGCTGCAGAAGGACCCAATCAAGACCAAGAATTTAGTGAAGTTCTTGCAGTACTGAGAATGTCTCTTTAAAATAATTACATGACCTAAAAGAAAGCTTTGGCCAAGAACATCAACTTCATCAGGGCAGTGGTTGTGAGAATTGATAACTTCTTGGAGAAAAAGATTGTGTTATTCCCTAATAATACAACAAGAATTACAGAAGGGGGGTTGAATGTAATTTTGGCTACTTTTTCAAGATTTTAAAAAACTATTCTAACTGAATATATATATAAGTGTTTGATTTGTAAAGTGCGGAATGAAAGAGTTATATAAATCAAAACACAAAGTAATAAAAACAAAAGCTTTTAAAACTTTCTGGTGGATTTGAATGTATCCACCAGATATATATATATATATATATATATATATATATATCAGTTTAAGAACTCTGTGTAGCTTAGAATGGCTCATAGCTGCTTTACAAGTAGAACAAACAAACTACAGAGAAATTCTAGACAAGTATAACTTTTTCTATCTCTCTTTAAAATGTGTTTGCTTAGTTGAATATTCTACTAGCTACACTTGGTTTATATATCACCAAGTTTACATGACAATAGGACAAAATAAAAAAATAAAACATATCTAGTCTAACTCCATGCTGCTTCACTACTCTATTCCAGCATCTTTGAATATCTTCACAATTGCATGGAAATGGTAATGCTTCTCTGTTCTCAAATTCCTGCTTAACAGGCTGCCACATTCCTTTTGCAAACACCTAACATATATGACTGTGTTATCACTGTCAACAGATATTAAATTTGATCATCCGTCGGGTAGCTTTGTTGATCATCTGTCGGGTAGCTTTGTTGATCATCCGTCGGGTAGCTTTGTTGATCATCCATCGGGTAGCTATTTGTCACTTGACTCCATTTCACTTAAACAGAATTACAAGACAACTCATATTTAAAATTAATCAACCTATTCTGCATATCCACTAGTAGTCAACATGACTCATATACTCTTACAGAATCTACACAAAGTTGTTTGCAGAAACGTGATACAATTCTTATTATTACATAAGCTACTCACTCAATGGATGTTAATCTGTCATCCGTCGGGACTGTAAGGTTTATCCTTCGGTACTATATTAGATCATCCTTCGAGTGCTACAAAATTCACTAAGTTAAATCTACTAAGGTGATTTGTTTAACTTATCATCAAGTTCACAACATATTCCTAACAATCTCCCCCAATTTATGCCTACTGGAATTGTAGCCATAAATTAAGAGAAACTTGATGGTAACAAAACACCCAAAAACATAGATTGAAAAATAGTAGATAAAACTGATAAGTGCTACAAAATTTACTGAAAATTGAACAAGGCAAAGTGTACAAAGAGTTGCTCACAATCATTATCAAGGTGCTCCTCTAGTCTGAGCAGATAAATCTATTTCCTTGATTGTGTGGATTTCTTCCCAAGCCTCCTGTTGTTCTCTTCTATCTGATTCTGGAGTTGTCTGTGGAATTCAAGTTCATCAGCTTCAGATAAATCCAACATTTATTGTATTTCCAAAAGAGTCTCATTGTGAGAGATGCTCAGTTGGTCATTCAGTCTGAAGAATCTTCTAACTCCCTTATCATCCATGGATTCCATCAGCCAATAAGGCCTCAAATGCACTCTCTTTCATGTGAAGGGAATAGACAGAGTTTTTGGAAGTGCATTTTTGGCTCAATTACTCCTTAGCTCCTATATTTTCTTTAGAACTATTCTCCTTGCAGTCATATTAAATCCAAAGTTCTTCATGAAGGATGAATAGATCTTTATCAGTACAGATTGGATTTCTTGAAGATCCCTGTGAAGTGGCCATGTGATCTTTTTCCCTCCCTTGTATTTGAACACTAGCCTTTCAGAAGATGTCTGTAAGCATCAATCCCTCTTACTTCTTCCAATTCTTCCAAGTAAAGGTTTATTTCAGAAAACTCCTTGATGTCACAGATGAATAAGATATCTTCCTTGTTGACTGTGGGTTGAGATTTGGTTAAGGTCTTGGATCTAAGAGTCACAGGCTTCACTTTCTTGATTGTCTAGTCTTTGTCTTTTTTGGCTTGTTGAAGATTGGAAAATTTAGTTTAGGAATTGGTAAACTATCCCAGTCTACTGGCTCATCCTTTGGAATTATGGGCTCACCATGAATATTCCTAGTTGGATCCACCATCCTTGAAGGTTTTGATGTCTGAGTTGAAGTTTTAGACTTTTTGGGAATGTAATCTTCCATTTCCTCATCAGTGAAGTCCAATTTTCTTTTAGAGGGAAGCTTGTACCTGAATATTCTTTTCTGTTGTGGTGCATCTTGTACTTTCTGATCTTGAGGTTCAGCAATTACAAATGGTTATGCAGAAATCTTTGTTTTAGTCTTTACAGCTTGAAGTTTGGCCAAGATAGCAGCTTGCTCCTTCTTTTGTTTGAGCTTCTTAGTATCTAAGGCATTCTGCTTCTTTTCTTGACTGATTCTTTCCTTCTCTTCTTTCTTAGCTTCTACAAATAGAGGGTGTCCAACCACCACATAAATTTCTTTACCATTTCTGTAGATTTTGGCAATTCTTCTTTTAAGTGTTGAATGAGTAGGATCTTTGAAAAATACAATTGACCTGGCCAACAGCTTCTTCTCATCTGGTCTGGGTGTCTCAAACACAGTATATATAGGAGCTTTATCTGAAAACTTTGAGTAGTTTCTTTTAGGCTTCAGGACCAGATTTGCCTTTGGAGACTTTATGCAGGATGTTTGACCCTTTTCCAGATAATTCAAACTCATTTCATTCACAAAAATCTGCTTGACTTGAGAGTGATGATTAAATATTTTGTCTGGTTTCTGAATTGGTCCAAACTTCTGTTGAATTCCTGCATCTACTTTCCTCTATTTTTCTTTTAGTTCCTTCTCAGTAGCTGTTACATCAATCTTTAGCAGTTTGTCATTTGATTCCAGTTTTGCTGCTACCAGATTTATGATGTCAATGTTGTCCATAGATGGTGGCTTAGTGAAAGCAATTGTTGGCACAATTACTTTTCTGACTTGAATGTTGAGTTGTTTCTCCCCATCACTTGATGAGCCTTTCTCCCCCTTTTTGTTAGCATCAAGTTATTGAGTGGAAGGGAGTTGAGCAGCCACCAACTATTGGAGCAGAGCAGTCCGAGTTTCTTGGTTAGCAAGTATCTTGGCCATTGACTTCTCCACATTAGATAATCTAGAGTCCATGGCCTCAAACTTTCTATTGAGATCATCTTCCTTCCTCAGTTTCTGAGTTATCTCAGTCATGGTGGTTCCAGGAAGTCTAGCATCCAACCTTGCTATGAGATCCTATTTTACTTCAGAAACTTCTTGCTTGATTTCATCCACACTTTGAATGTGTTGGAGAGCTTGAATCTTATGCAGCTGAAGAGCTTCAAAATGTGTTATAAGTAGTCTCTTTGTGTTGGTATTTATAGATGCTTGAATGGTTGTTTGGGTGTCATGAATAAGCTTGAATAGTGTGGATTGGAGATGTGAGTAGCAACATTCTTTAGTTAGCATCCAGGAAAGAATATCTGTATCTCCCCCTATGCTCATGTTGTCTTCCTCATCATCCCCACAAGCATCCCCAAATGAGTCTTCAGCCAGTTCAAAATCACTGCCAGTAGTTGAAGGCATAGCAGTGATTGCATCTTTTGCTCTTTGTAGAGATTGAGTAGTGTGCACTAAGTTGAGCATCTTTTCAGCCTCCTCATTGCCCTGTACAGCTAGAGTTTGATAAGCTGTAACAGGATGAGTAAATGTCTCAGCATCTAGAGAAATAGAATCTATGACAGCTTGATATTCTTGCCGAAATAGCCTTTTCCTTTCAGCATCATTGACATTCATTGACTCACTAGCAATGGTATCCATCCTTATCACTCATGTACCTGTATTTCTCTCATAATCTCTCCTTTATTGTATCAAGGGCTCCCCTTGGCTTCCCACCCTCACCTTCACCATCTAAGGTGGGACTCCCCTCACTCACTTTTTCCAGTCCTGAAGAATTGGGTTGCATATATTCACTCATTTTCTCTCCTTTTTCCTGGGAGCAACCCAGCCTCTCACTCAGTTCACTCCCTGCCCTCAGTCCTAAGAGTGATTGCACTACTACTAAGTCATCTGCACTTGTGACAATTGAAGGAATTTTAAGTTATGCAGAGACTCCCGACGAATGAGGAATATCCATCGGGTTAGAAGTTTGGCTAGCCGACGGATGACTGCTGTTAGGCACATCCATCGGGATACAATCACTACTCGACGGATGAATAATATCCACCGAGATAGAAGAAATGAATGAGTTTGGAGTGGAGAATATTGTAGACTATGTGTAGATTGATGAAAATTTGGGCACAGATGTCTCAATAGACTCGGAAAGAATTGGCAAGTGAGCGAACAGATTATCTAAAAGATGATGCTCACTTGCTTGGATTTTTGACTTCTCTAATATAGTTAAAGATGGAGAATTTGGAAGTGATGTATGAATCATGTCAACATCCAGTGAGTGTGTTGGTGAATTTGGTATTTCAGGTGCTTCAATTATTAATAATTTTGGCTGTGACTCCACATTTATTGGAGCCACATCAATCTGACTTTGAGATGGTGCAGTGACTGGGTCTTTAGCACCAGTTTGCACTGTGTGTGTTCCCTATGCATCCCCAAGGGTTTTTGATCTTTTCTTTCTGGAATAAGTCTATGGTGAACTTGTGTCCCTAACCCTCTTGGCCTGTGCTCCTGGTTGGGAGCTTATTTCAATATTAACATCCTTTTGGGAGGATGAAACTAGAATTGAGCTTATATCCTTATTAATAACCACAGTTTGTTGGGAAACTATGGTGTGGCTAGGCTTGGGTACACTAAACTCACCAGCCTTATCCTTAGGGTTTTCTTGATTTTCACCTTGTCCCTCACCTTGCTCACTCTCCTTCACACTCCCCTCTTTGTGTTTAGTAGATTTTGTAACTGATTTCTTTTGAAAGAAACCAGGGGGCTTTCTTAGTTTTGGATTTTGAGATTGTTGATTTGGTAGCTTGGGTAGGCATCTGTTGGGTCATTGACACAGATGCCTTAGCCATACTTGAAGGCAAAGAAATGTGTGAGGTTGGAAGAGTGGAGACAGTGGAGCTTACCTCACTTACCTGAGGTCCGTCCATGATTGGAAAGTAAAGGAGGGGCACCTCTTTTTGGTGACTTGCCCTGTTGAGATCAGCAATGACTCTCCTTTCTTGAACCCAACAATTCAGTTTGTTGGTTAGGTTCTTAACAACAATGTTCTCAATACGATGGTTAGCAAGCATCATAAAGAATCTAGCATAATAGACACTTTTACCTCTCTTATTAAGTTCTCCTAACTTATAACCTAACTCAAACATAATTAAGTCACTGAGATTAAAGTACTTATCAGTAACTAGCATATAAAGCATGTTAAGCATGGAGATGTTAACAGAATCAAAATTGCTAATTTTACCAAAAAATATTTTAGTTACCACATCACACAGATAGCTCCATTCCATTCTAAGACCTAGCCTCCTAATTTCACTTAACTTAGAAGTAGAAAGTGCATAGCCCATAGAATTTAGATGTTAACTATATCAGTATCTATGTGTGGAATAGTAGTAGTGTTATCTGGAATTCTAAAGCATGCTTTGACAATGTCACTATTGATGCAAAACTACTTACCTTTAAGTGTAAAAGTTATGGTTTTGTCAGATGAGTTGTACACGGCAGTTGTCCATATCTCCTCCACAACTTCACAGTAGATTGTGGGTGATTCCAGCATAGCATAACTGAGTTTACAGCTCTTCACAAAATCCATTATCTTGTGAAAGTCTCCAGACTGAGGAATCTCCTTATTCACAAGAGCTACAAAGTTGTTCTTTTCATAGATATATACAGATTGAGACATGATTTTGACTACTGGTGCCATTGTTAGAGAATGAGAAATTTGCAGAGAGAATATTTGCTTTGGAGAAGAAAGGAAGTTAGAGCAATTGATTTAAGAATGATAAAAGAGTAGAATAAAAATGAATTCTGCTTTTATACTATCTCAGAAATAAACTGTCAAAAATAATAAAGTGAAGTAAAGTAACCAATCAAAATAGCCCAAAATAGCCATTTAAAAATAAATAAACTATAAAAATTATGTCACTTATCCGTCGTGTTATACTTACAAACTGTAAGTATACCCGATGAATAATGTTCAGAGTTTTAACGGCTAAGATTGAGACAATTCGACGAATGAGGATAAATCAATTATCCATCGGGTTATAAAATAATCCAGAAAAGTAATTGATTTTTATTAACAAATAATATTCCGACGGATGATTAAACTCAATGGATAATGAACATCCGTCAGGATGTAAATTTTGACTTGGCCAAAATTTCATACATTACAGAAAAATCAACTAAGTTTCTGGCTGCATTATAACTTGCAAAAATATCTGAAATAATTCAAGAATAATTAAGCATACCTAACTCACTTACCAACCTTGAAAAGGTGGATTCATCAAGTGGCTTGGTAAAGATATCTGAAAACTGCTTTTCACTTGGAACAAAATGAAGTTCCACAGTACCATTCATCACATGTTCCCTAATGAAGTGGTACTTGATGTCTATGTACTTTGTTCTAGAATGTTGTACTGGATTTTCAGTGATGGCAATTGCACTTGTGTTATCACAGAAAATGGGAATTCGATCCACTTGTAGACCATAGTCCAGCAATTGTTTTTTAACCATAAAATATATGCACAGCAACTACCAGTAGCAATCTATTCAGCTTAAGTTGTAGAAGTAGAAACTGAATTTTGCTTTTTACTGAACCAGGACACAAGCTTGTTCCCTAGAAATTGACAGGTTTATGTTGTACTTTTTCTGTCTATTCTACAACCTGCATAATCTGCATCTAAATAACCAGTTAGATCAAAAACAGAATCTCTAGGGTACCAAATGCCAAGTTTTGGTGTTCCCTTGAGATATCTAAAAATTCTCTTCATAGCTCCTAAGTGAGATTCTCTAGGATCAGCCTGAAATCTAGCACAAAGACAAGTAGCAAACATTATATCTGGCCTACTAGCTGTTAAGTACAGAAGTGAGCCAACCATGCCCCTGTAGCTTGAAATATCCACAGACTTTTCAGTAGTATTTAATTCAAGCTTAGTTGTAGTGGCCATGGGAGTTTTTGCAGATGTGCAATCCATTAGATCAAACTTCTTTAAAAGATTATGAAAATATTTAGTTTGACTAATGAATATTCCATCACTAACTTGCTTAACTTGTAAACCAAGAAAGTAAGTTAGTTCTCCCATCATGCTCATTTTATACTTTGCATCAATTAGGCAAACTTTTTGCAAATCTGTAGAGCCAAATATAATATTATCTACATAGATTTGAACAAGTATACTAGAGCCATTAAAATTTCTAAAGAATAAAGTTTTATCAACAGTACCTCTTGTGAAGTGATTTTCCAAAAGAAACTTTGATAAAGTGTCATACCAGGCTCTAGGTGCTTGCTTCAGTCCATAAAGTGCCTTCAAAAGATAGTAGACATATTTTGGAAATTTTGGATCTTCAAAACCAGGAGGCTGACTAACATAGACTTTCTCCTCCAAATCTCCATTCAGAAAGGCACTTTTGACATCCATTTGATAGACCCTGAAATTGGCATGAGCTGCATAAGCTAAGAAAATTCTTTTGGCTTCAAGTCTTACAATAGGAGCAAAGGTTTCATCAAAATCTATTCCTTCTTGTTGACAGTGGCCCTTAGCAGCCAAGCTAGCTTTGTTCCTGACCACTATGCCATTTTTATCCATCTTGTTTCTGAATACCCACTTGGTGTCAATTGGATTCTTTCCTTTAGGTTTGGGTACCAGCTTCCATACCTTGTTCCATTCAAATTGGTTTAGCTCCTCCTATATGGCCAAAATCCAATCAGGATCCAACAAAGCTTCTTCTACTTTTTTAGGTTCTTCCTTAGATAGGAAGCTGATATATAGAAATTCTTCTTGATTTGCTCTCCTTGTTTGAACTCTAGAAGATGTATCACGAATGATGAGCTCAAAAGGTTGATCTTTAGTCCATTTTTTTTGTTGAGGTAAATTAGCTCTAGATGAAGAGACCTCATTATTGTCTTGATGTGTGACTGAGTTTTGATTATGAGAAACTCCCCCTTAGTTTGTGAATCTTTGATTTGAGAAAGGGGAACATTCTGTAGGTGATCTATTCTGACTTTCAGCTTCTCTTAATATTCTGACGGATGATGCACTTTGTCCCGACGGATGAAGTTGATTGTCCCCCGACGAATAAGGCAGATTGTCTCCCGACGGATGAAGCATTTTGCAAATCGACAGATGTTGAATTGTGTGATTTATTAGTTGTAGAATTTTCTGTATTATCCTTATTCACTATTTCTTGATCACTATCATTATCACTGTCATCACTAACCATCTCCACATTATCAAACTTGAGGCTTTCGTGGAAATCTCCATCTTGCAATCCTTCAATATTTTTGTCATCAAACACAACATGTATTGATTCCACAACAATGTTGGTTCTCAGATTGTAGACTCTACATGTTTTTCCCACATCATATCCAACAAAAATTCCTTCATCTGCTTTGGCATCAAACTTTTCATGTTGATCAGTTTGATTCCTTAAGATATAGCATTTACAGCCAAAGACATGTAAGAAATTTAGAGTTGGCTTCCTATTCTTGAACAATTAATAGGGTGTCATGCATTTTGCTTGATTAACCAAAGAAACATTATGAGTGTAGCATGTAGTATTCACAGCTTCAGCACAAAAATATGTTGGTAACTTTGATTCTTCTAGCATTGTTCTTGTTGGATTTTAATCGCAGCGGGGCAAGGTAAAACACTTTTACACATATAAAATCCAAATAAAAGCATATAAATCATGGTAAAAACACAGGGATCGATTACTAACCTTTAATATGCGATCCAAAAGCAACGTTCGGAGATCCTTAGCAGCTGCTCCTCAAACGTGAAGCAATCCACCGGTATCCACCAAGAAAACGACGTTAAGGAGGAGGAGGAGGTGGAGAGAATTTGGTTTTCTAAAACTTTTGGATTTTTGGGTTCGAATAAAAATAGGGTTTATAATAGTGTATTTATAGGCAAAATTTTCAGCTGAAATTTTCCCATAAATATTATTATTATTATCTCATTTATTATTCTCATTAATAATTAAAACACCTTTTAATTATTAATCCTTTTTCTAAACACTTTAGAAATAATTCTCTCTCTTGATTTAATTTCCAAAAATTAAATCCTTTAATTAATAATATTAAGAACTTTTCTTAATTAATAATATTAAGAACTTTTCTTAATTAATTTATAATCAATTAAATCTCATTTAATCAATTATTAAATTTGCCAATTAATTATTTATTTCATAAATAAATAATTATCAGCCATTATTAATTAATTCCTCCACCATTAAATCATTCTCTTTTTATGGTGTGACCCTGTAGGTTCAATATTAAGCCGGTAGTAGAAATAAATAATAATAAAACTATTTTATCATTATTTATATAAATTCTCTAATTTATTAAATATGATTAATTAATTAATCACATTTATTCTACATCGTGAGGGATACTTCTCAGCATATCGCGACTATCCGGATAATATGAATTCACTGCTTAAAATACCAAGAACCTATTCAGTGAATCGTTACCGTACAATAAACTCCTTCTACCCTACAATGTCCCGATTAAATACAAGGCATGGATCTCGTGTCAAGCCTATCTAATTTAATCACTTGCTTACCATTTACTAAGCGTAGTTCAATGCAAATTAGAAACTCCTTTCTAATTTCATTCACTCTGGCCAGAGATTCCTGAACTAGCATAAGTGGATCAGCCTTGAACATTCACTTCCTTCATTGGAAGGGGTAGATCCTATATTGATCATACATTATCTTCGTGTACAAATTCCTATACCCAGTAGAGCCCTAATAATTGTCCCTGGAGACTAAGAACTAAACCAAAGCATAGTTCAGTGTACACAAGATGACTATGATGACCTCAAGTCTAAGGATACTTGTACAACTATCACTATGTGAACAACAGCTGACACGTGAGTGAACTCCATCAGTTGTTCAGCTGTGCGAGTCATGTTCGGTGAACTTATTCTATAATAAGCACCTACATACTAGCTATAGTGTCACCACACAAATGTCTATGAGAACAGACATCCTTCATAATGAAGCAAGCATAGTATGTACCGATCTCTGCGGATTATTAATTACCAGTTAGTAATCCTACGACCAGGAACTATTTAAGTTTAGAGTTATCATCTTTTAGGTCTCACTATTATGATCTCATCATAATCCATAAAAAGCTTTACTCTAAACTATGGTATATCTTATTTAAACACTTAAATAGATAGAGCCCGTAATAAAAACAAAATAAGTCTTTTATTAATATCAATGAAATCAAAACAGATTACACAGGAAGTTATTCCTAAATCCTAATTCATGATTGGACTTAGGACATATTCCTTTCAATCTCCCACTTGTACTAAAGCCAATCACTCTGGTATCTAATACCCATCTTGTCTTTATGACGATCAAAGTGACTTTCATAAAGTAGCTTTGTGAGTGGGTCTGCTATTTTGTTATGGGTGTCAACTCTAATTCAATACAATATAAGAAATGTTACCGCACTCCCACTAACCCTTTTGTAAACGCATGGTTCATCTACGTTTTTGATAAAATCAAACTCTTTGATTGTCTCATCAAAACGAATGTTCCATCTTTCGAGAAGCTTGCTTTAAACCACATATGGTTCGCAGTAGCTTACACATTAGGCTTTCATTTCCCTTGGAAAGAAAACCATCTGGCTATTTGCCAGATCTCATAGTCATAGTAAGCAGCAATCGCAAGCAAAATCCGAACTAATTTTAACAGGGCTATAGGTAAAAAGTTTCATCAAAGTCAATCCATTACCTTTGTTTGAATCCTTTTGCCAAAAGCCTGGCCTTAAAGGTTTCCACCTGGCCATCTGCTATAATCTATCTTTTGTATACTGTATACATAGATTCCATTCTGGATTTCATGGCACTATGCCATTTCTCTGAGTCAACACTACTCATAGCCTCATTATAGGTTACAGGGTCGTCATCATCAATGATCGACAACTCATTGTCATTCTCAATGACAAGGCCATATTACCTCTCAGGTTGGTGAGACACTCTCCCTGATCTACGAATGGGCTGTTCCACAAAAGGTTGTTCAGTCAGAACAGGTGTTTCCACTTGATCCGTAGTAGTTTGTGCTTCTTGAACTTCATCAAGTTCAATTTTACTCTCACTGTTTCCTTCAAGGATAAACTCCTTTTCCAAGAAGGTAGCATGTCTGGAGATAAACACCCGATGATCGGTGTAAAAGTAATACCCTAAAGTCTTTTTAGGATATCCCACAAAACTACATTTTACGGATCGATATTCCAGCTTATCTGGGTCAACTTACTTGACATAAGCTGGACATCCCCAACTCTTAACGTGTTTAAGACTCGGTTTCCTTTCTTTCCCTATCTCATACAGAGTTTAAGGAACAGATTTGGAAGGCACCTTATTCAGTAAATATGCTGAGGTTTCCAATGCATAACCCCATAGGAATACTGGAAGATTTGCATAGCTCATCATGGACCGAACTATGTCTAACAAAGTTCGATTTCTCCTTTCAGATACCAATCTGGAGGAGTCCACTGGGAGACTATACCATTTACTTTGAGATAATCTAGAAACACTCCATTAAAGTATTCACCATCTCGATCTAATCGAAGAATTATAATACTATGTTTGGTTTATTTCTCCACTTCATACTTATACTCTTTGAACTTTTCAAAGGCTTCAAACTTGTGTTTCATCAAACACATATCCGAATCTAGATCTATCATCTATGAAAGTAATGAAGTATGAAAATCCACCCATGGCATGCTTAGACATTGGTCCACAAACATATGTGTGTACCATTCCTAGCAAATTTGCAGTCCTCTCTCCATGTCTACTAAATGGAGACTGCAGTGCCACTATAAAGTGAGATCATCATCCCTTTTCTTTTATTAGTTTTTTTCAATCTAAAGTAAATTATGTCACATATATACATGCCATTATTTAAAGCACCACGTCCATAAAGAATATTAACTCTAAGAATAGAACATTCATTATTCTCAATAATAAATAAAAATTCAACCAAGTCTAACATGGGAATAATATTCCTCACAATCGAGGGAACAAAATAACAATTATTTAAAATAATAGTCTTGCCCGTAGGCATATGTAAATGAAATGATTCTACATCTTCAGCAGCAACTCTTGCTCCATTTCCCATCAGTAGAATCACCTCCTCTCCCTCAAGAGTCCTACTTCTCCTTGGTCCCTGCAACAAATTGCAGATTTGAGAACCACAGGCGGTATCTAATACCCAAGTAGAAATTTGATTTAATGATATATTCACTTCTATCATGAACATACCTGAATCAGAAGCGGTAGTCTCACTACCCTTCTTCTTCTTCAATTCTGCAAGGTAAACCTTGCAGTTCCTCTTCCAGTGCCCCACCTTGTTACAGTAAAAGCAAACAACTTTGCTCTTGGGGTCTTCAGCTTTTGGTGGAACCGGCTTTTCTTCACCTACTTTCATCTTCTTGGAAGAGTTCCTCTTCCTTTTCTTAGGATTGGAACCTTCACCAATTAGAAGAACAAAAACTCTTCTTAGGGGGAAAATTCGATTCCGCAGTCTTCAACATGTTGTGGAGTTCAGGCAGGCTGACATCCAACTTATTCATGTGAAAGTTCACAACAAATTGCGAGAACGAACTTGGAAGCGATTGCAAGACCAAGTCTTGGCTCAGCTCCCCATCCATGGCAAAACCAAGTTGTCCAAGCCGTTCAATCAAATTGATCATCTTAAGTACATGGTCATTCACAGATGATCCCTCAGACATCCTACAACCGAACAGCTCCTTCGATATCTCATATCGAGCTGTCATCCCCGCCATATCATACAACTCTTGTAGATGCATTAGGATAGTGTGAGCATCCATATGCTCATGTTGCTTCTGTAGCTCAATGTTCATGGAAGCTAGCATGATGCATTGAGCAACATTTGCATCATCTATCCACTTACGATATACAACATGTTCATCATTATGTGCATCACTAGCAGGTTCAGTAGGCTTAGGTGAGTCAATCACGTATTCCAGCTTCTCAATCCTGAGAACAATTCTCAAGTTTCGAAGCCAGTCAGCATAATTAGGACCAGTCAATTTGTGAGCATCTAGTATGCTCCTGAGTGATAGTGCAGAAGATATAACGTACAAAGTAAATCTGTAAATGATAAACACATAACAACACTTAGCAAATATTCGATTTCATTTTAAAACACTATATGAATCGGGTCTTTATTCATAAGTGGCTCCCACTAGTTTATCTAATTTATTCAACCCCCTACGTGAAAAAATAAGCATTCATAATGCTAGTGGGAATAGGGATCCTACATTCCATTACACAACCCCGGCTGTGGCACGAAACGCCATGTAATGTTTAATAGGCAGACAACTCTTGTCAATTATATCTAATTTTATTCCCTAATCAAACTTTAGCCTCTTGAATAATTGAGTCACGGCTGTGGCACGACAAACTCAATATTCTAAGTCAAGTCTAACCCAACATTCTGTACAATTGAATAAGTCCCCAAAGGCCCACGGCTGTGGCACGTAACGACCTTTAGATTCTTATTCAATGTACACATCTCTATGTAATAGACAAGTATTTCTTATTTCGAAATCAAAGCCCTCGGCTATGGCACGAAACGACAATGATTCAAAAATAAGAACTACTTTCTATCATGTTGGAAGGCTATGACCGACACAAGCCCGTTGTATCATTGGCCAATTACTACTTGATATTATTTAATTTTAGAGGGATTGTATTACGTTACAATCATAATCATATTATAAAGAGTTTCTTCCTTTTAAATTAAATATTTCAAATCAATAATCAATAATCAGATGATTCCCAGATCGGGTGGAGCATTGTCAAGAGGCGTCACTTAATAACCCTTTCTTACAGATAGAAATCTGTTGTTGACAGAATCATCCTTTCTCTCATATCAAAAATTCATATTCAATTACGTGTTTCATAAACACAAGAATCTCATGATTGTATTCATAATATTATTATTAAGGTTATGAAACAATTTCACTATACTAGGTTGTCTAACAAACGCCTTATGTTCATTTAAGTTCACCTAAATCTATCATCGCATGATAAACTAAGCATACATCACATATATCAACATGAATAAACATCAAGGTAGGTATGTTATATCATCTAGCACATTAGTCTAAGCATTATACATCTCTATGTATCACATGAAGCATTTAAAAGCAGTTAAAATAGTTAAAAACAGCTTTAAAACACTTTATGGAAATATAAATAGTTCAAAACTTTTATATCAACTAAAATTGATCACTCCATTAGATCTGTCTCGGAAAAACGAATTCAACGGTATATTGCACGCCTAAAAGGGAGTTACGAAACTTCCAGAAAATCAATTTTAATGTAAACAATTGGGCTGTAACGCATTACAGGAACGGGTTACAAGCCCTGTAACGCATTCCGGTGATACGTTACAACCCTTTTAACCAATTAAAAGGTGTAACGCATTCCGTGAATGCGCCACAGGGTGTAACGCATTCCAGGAATGCGCGACACCCTTTATTTTTTATTTTTTATTTTTTTTATTTCCTGCAGCAGCCGCCGTCTTTTCCCTCCTCGAACAACGTGCCGCCTGATCTGTCATTCTCTGTACTTTTCTTCCGTGCAGTAATAGATAGACAAGCAACAGCAGTACAGCAGATGCAATATATATATATATATACTTACAATTTATATATATATGATTATTTAATTACAAATTTTAATTACCAGAACTTCAAAAATTCATAATAAAAAATCTATACATCCTAAAATTATGAAAAAAATACCCAGACGATCTACAACACTTGTAGAACCCAGATCAACATTCAAAATTATTTTGAGAAACGATTTCTCATCAGACAAAATTAATCCATGATATAACTTGTAAAAATCATAATTAATTCATACAAGCACATAAAATTCTGAAATTTTTACCACAGATCTATATGCATACAACCTATGCTCTGATACCATTGTTGGATTTTAATCGCAGCGGGGCAAGGTAAAACACTTTTACACATATAAAATCCAAATAAAAGCATATAAATCATGGTAAAAACACATGGATCGATTACTAACCTTTAATATGCGATCCAAAAGCAACGTTCGGAGATCCTTAGCAGCTGCTCCTCAAACGTGAAGCACTCCATCGGTATCCACCAAGAAAACGACGTTAAGGAGGAGGAGGAGGTGGAGAGAATTTGGTTTTCTAAAACTTTTGGGTTTTTGGGTTAGAATAAAAATAGGGTTTATAATAGTGTATTTATAGGCAAAATTTTCAGCTGAAATTTTCCCATAAATATTATTATTATTATCCCATTTATTATTCTCATTAATAATTAAAACACCTTTTAATTATTAATCCTTTTTCTAAACACTTTAGAAATAATTCTCTCTCTTGATTTAATTTCCAAAAATTAAATCCTTTAATTAATAATATTAAGAACTTTTCTTAATTAATTTATAATCAATTAAATCTCATTTAATCAATTATTAAATTTGCCAATTAATTATTTATTTCATAAATAAATAATTATCAGTCATTATTAATTAATTCCTCCACCATTAAATCATTCTCTTTTTATGGTGTGACCATGTAGGTTCAATATTAAGCCGGTAGTAGAAATAAATAATAATAAAACTATTTTATCATTATTTATATAAATTATCTAATTTATTAAATATGATTAATTAATTAATCACATTTATTCTACATCGTGAGGGATACTTCTCAGCATATCGCGACTATCCGGATAATATGAATTCACTGCTTAGAATACCAAGAACCTATTCAGTGAATAGTTACCGTACAATAAACTCCTTCTACCCTACAATGTCCCGATTAAATACAAGGCATGGATCTCGTGTCAAGCCTATCTAATTTAATCACTTGCTTACCATTTACTATGTGTAGTTCTATGCAAATTAGAAACTCCTTTCTAATTTCATTCACTCTGGCCAGAGATTCCTGAACTAGCATAAGTGGATCAGTCTTGAACATTCACTTCCTTCACTGGAAGGGGTAGATCCTATATTAATCATGCACTATCTTCGTGTACAAATTCCTATACCCAGTAGAGCCCTAATAATTGTCCCTGGAGACTAAGAACTAAACCAAAGCATAGTTCAGTGTACACAAGATGACTATGATGACCTCAAGTCTAAGGATACTTGTACAACTATCACTATGTGAACAACTGCTGACACGTGAGTGAACTCCATCAGTTGTTCAACTGTGCGAGTCATATTCAGTGAACTTATTCTATAATAAGCACCTACATATTAGCTATAGTGTCACTACACAAATGTCTATGAGAACAGACATCCTTCATAATGAAGCAAGCATAGTATGTACCGATCTCTGCGGATTATTAATTACCAGTTAGTAATCCTACGACCAGGAACTATTTAAGTTTAGAGTTATCATCTTTTAGATCTCACTATTATGATCTCATCATAATCCATAAAAAGCTTTACTACTATGGTATATCTTATTTAAACACTTAAATAGATAGAGCCCGTAATAAAAACAAAACAAGTCTTTTATTAATATCAATGAAATCAAAACAGATTACACAGGAAGTTATTCCTAAATCCTAATTCATGATTGGACTTAGGACATATTCCTTTCGGTTCTTGCAGCTTCAATAAGAGATCTGTTTTTCCTTTCAACCACTCTATTTTGTTGTGGAGTTCTAGCTGCAGAAAACTCATGCATAATCCCATTTTCTTTACAAAATGATCTCATCACATGAATTCTTGAACTCAGTTCCATTGTCACTCCTGATTCTTCTTACTTTGAAGTCAGGATGATTGTTGACTTGTCTTATGTGATTGATGATGATTTCACTAGCTTCATCTTTGGACTTTAGAAAATATGTCCAAGAGAACTTTGAGAAATCATCTACAATTACCAGGCAATATATTTTCCTTGAGATGGACAACACATTGACTGGTCCAAATAAATCCATGTGCAACAGTTGTAAAGGTTCTTCAATTATTGAATTAAGCTTCATCTGAATGATGCTTTAATCTGATTTCCTTTCTGACAGACATCACACAATCCATCCTTGGTAAACTCCACTTGAGAAATACCTCTAACTAATTCTTTCTTCACTAGCTCATTCATGGTCTTGAAGTTTAGATGGGACAGCTTCTTGTGCCATAGCCAACTTTCATCTTGACTTGCTTTACTGAGGAGACAAGTTACTGATTCTGCATTTGATGAGTTAAAATCAGATAGGTACTCATTTCCTCTTCTCAGTCCAGTGAGAACCACTTTGTTGCTCTTTTTGTTTATCACAACACATGTTTTTGAATTGAAAGTAACTGAGTTGCCCTTATCACAAAGCTGGCTGATACTCAACAAATTGTGCTTGAGTCCATCCACGAAGGCAACCTCTTCAATGATGAAATTATCCTTTGAAATCAAGCCATATCCCACAATATAACCCATGTTGTCATCTCCAAAAGTAATACTTGGGCTAGCTATTTCCTTGAACTCAGTGAGCAGGGTAGAATCTCCAATCATGTGCCTTGAGCACCCACTGTCTAGATACCAAAGATTCTTTTTGTTTTCCTGCACACATCAAAACCAAATCAAGTTAATTTTGGTACCCAAGTTTCCTTGGGTCCTGCCTTGTTAGCTTTCTTCTTTGGTTTTTTAGGTTTGATCTCATTTGACTTGGGAATTTCTGATTCATCCTTAGTCATCTGAGTTGGACCTTTGAAACCAGTCATTAAAACAGAATTGTCATGCACATTTTGATTAATAGGAAAATGCATGCTATTTGCAAACATGTTATTCCAGTAAGGCATGCTAAATGGAATTTGAGGCATACTGAATGTAGCATAATAAGGATTAGGTGTAAATGGCATATTAGAAAATTGTGCATTCATATTCTGAGCAGACATAGCATTCATAGGCATGGCAGTCATGTTGGGAAAAGAAGAAGGTGCAGACATGGAAAGCAAGTTTGCAATTAACATACCAATGATTAACACTACCACACTTAACACAGATTTTTATGGGTGCATATTTGTCAGGTGTGTAGTTGTTATGTTTGTTAATTCCTACTTTCCCATTTCTATTATTTTTCTTTTTAGCTTTTGTTTTAACCTCAATCTTTTCTAATCTATCATTCAATTGCTTGATGGACAGATGACCAACATTAACTTTCCTTTCCTTCCTGATTTGACTTGATTCTCCTGAAATAAAGTTCTTAGAAACTGAGCCATATTTCTCATTTAACTTGGCTAGCTTAGCTTTGCTCACAGGTTTACTCACAACCGACGGATGTGGCTCTTTGTCACTCGACGGATAATCCTTTTGATTATCCGACGAATAATTTTCATCATCCGTCGAGTCCACATCTGTCAACAATCCTTCAACCAAATTGGATTCCAGCTTCTCCTTACTCTTCTTTCAGGCTGCATTACAAAAGGACTCAATACCTTGAACTTTAGTGATTTGAGCATGGACATCTCTGGATGATTTCCATGCCTTAATCACTTCATGTTCTCGTTCAAGCTACTTCTTTAAAATTTCTTCTTTCTTCAAGGACTCAGTTAATTCATCCTTAGAAATCTTACACTTAATTCTCAATTTTTCAACTTTAATAAACTGAGACTTTAGCACATTATTCTTCTCACTTCAAAACAAATTGTTTTCTTTAATTTTAGCATTTTCCTTAGTGAGGGACTTAAGTGTAACACGCAAGTGATATAATTCTGTGAACATGTCATTGATTGCATCATTACACTCAGCTTTAGATAAATGTGCTAGGTTAGTGGTGATTACCTGATTACTTAAAGAACTTGTTTCTGTTTCATCAGACTTGGCCATCAGGGCTAGGTTGACATAGCTTGTTTCTTCATCCAATCCATCAGCTGCCCAGTCATTTTCTTGTGTAATGAAAGCCCTTTCCTTTTGCTTGAGCAACTCAAAATATTTATGTTTATAATCAACAAGCTCAAACTTCTTCTTTCTAGAATCTGACTTTCTACACTCATTGGAAAAATGCCCTGCGAAGCCACATTTTAAACATTTGGATTTATCCACCATGTTTCTACTTGGCTTGGCTGCTCCAAAATTCTTTTTAAACTCGAGCTTGGCAAATATTCTGGATTGGAATGCTAAATGCTCATCAATATCATCCATATCATCTTGACTCAACTGATCTTCATTTTCAGCTATCAGCCCTTTACCCTTGCTTTCACAGACCTTTGATGTAGACTCAACAGCTTCTACCTTCATCTCTTTCTCTTTCTCTAACTCAGCAACTAGTGCTATGGACCCTCCTTTCTTCCTTCCTTTCTACATCCTCTCATCTTGCTCAATTTCAAGCTGATAAGTTTTTAGGATGCCATACAGTCTCTCCAAGGTGAACTCCTTGTAATCCTGAGAATTTCTCAATGAAACTTTCATTGGCTTCCACTCTTTTGGAAGAGATCTAAGGAACTTGAGGTTAAAGTCTTTTGTTTGATAGACTCTTCCATGTAACTTCAGAGCATTTAGTAGCTTTTAAAATCTACTAAAAATATCAGTGAGAGACTCACTTTTTTCACAGTGGAAATGCTCATATTGCTGAATTAGTAGCTGCATTTTGTTCTCCCTTACTTGCTCAGTACCATCACAAATAATCTGGATTGTGTCCCAAACCTCTTTGGTTGTTTTACAGTTAAAGATTTTATCAAACATATCATCATCTACTCCATTAAACAAAATGTTCATGGCCTTCTTATCTTTCTAGACTTGCTCAATATCAGGATCTGGCCATTCATGCCTAGATTTGGGAACAGATGGTTCATTGCCAGTTGCAGCTCTCATTGGTACATGAGGACCTCTCTCTATGCAATCCACATAGGCCTCATCTTGGGAAAGAAGATGTAGGTGCATTTTCACCTTCCAGTGGTGATAATTATCTTTGTCCAGAAATGGAATTTTGACTCCAACATCCTTCTTGTTCATCTTGCTGTTTGTTGTGATTTTTACACTCTTTGTACTTCAAGAGCTTGCTCTGATACCAATTGTTATTCCCTAACAATACAACAAGAATTACAGAAGGGGGGTTGAATGTAATTTTGGCTACTTTTTCAAGATTTTAAAAAACTGTTCTAACTGAATATATATAAGTGTTTAATTTGCAGAGTGCGGAATGAAAGAGTTATATAAATCAAAACACAAAGTAATAAAAACACAAGCTTTTAAAACTTTCTGGTGGATTTGAATGTATCCACCAGATATATATATATACATATATATATATATGTATATCAGTTTGAGAACTCTGTGTAGCTTAGAATGGCTCACAGCTACTTTACAAGTAGAACAAACAAACTACAGAGAAATTCTTGACAAGTACAGCTTTTTCTATCTCTCTTTAAAATGTGTTTGCTTAGTTGAATATTCTACTAGCTACACTTGGTTTATATATCACCAAGTTTACATGACAATAGGACAAGATAATAAAATAAAACATATCTAGTCTAACTCCATGTTGCTTCACTACTCTATTCCAGCATCTTTGAATATCATCACAATTGCATGGAAATGGTAATGCTTCTTTGTTCTCAAATTCCCGCTTAACAGGCTACCACATTCCTTTTGCAAACACCCAACGCATGTGACTGTGTTGTCACTGTCAACATATATTTGAATTTGATCATCCGTCGGGTACATGTTTGTCATCCGTCGGGTAGCTTTGTTGATCATGCGTCGGGTAGCTTTGTTAATCATCCGTCGGGTAGCTATTTGTCACTTGACTCCATTTCACTTATACAGAATTACAAGATATCTCATATTTACAATTAATCTACCTATTCTGCATATCCACTAGTAGTCAACATGACTCATATACTCCTACAAAATCTACACAAAGTTGTTTGCAGAAATGTGCTACAATTCTTATTATTACATAAGTTACTCACTCGATGGATGTTAATCTGTCATCCGTCGGGACTGTAAGGTTTATCCGTCAGGACTATATTAGATCATCCGTCGAGTGCTACAAAATTTACTAAGTTAAATCTACTAAGGTGATTTGTTTAACTTATCATCAAGTTCACAACATATTCCTAACAGATTGTTGTGAACATTAATGATGGTGGTGTGGACAGATGTCTTCAGGTGTCTCTTTCAAATATTAAAACCTTAAGAGCATCTGAACTGGATGTAATGATTGAAAAAATAAATCCAGTTATTTAAGAAGACACCCAACTTCTCCATGAGCTAAAAATGCACAGATAACAGCTTTTACAGAAGCCTATCTATATCCACAAAAAGGGGTAGTCTACATATGTCCAACAACTAAACAAAGCAAACACTTCCTTGTTCCTAAACTCTGTGTCAGATCAAATATGAGGCTAATCATGACTTTGTAGTCTGATCTAAAGTACAAAAGAATCAAGAAGCATGAGAATGTTGAGATGATAAAGATCTTAGACAAATATCTTATAAATGCTGATACCATGTTGCCAAACACTCAGTACAATCTAAGAAATGACAAGGATGATGATGAGCAGAAGGATGATAAACAAAAACCTTCTGGCTCAAATCCAAGTCAATCTTCAAAAGCAACTGGTAGAAAGGACAAGAAGCAGGATGAGAAGAAGGAAGGTGACAAGAAATGAGGAGAAGAAAGAAGCAATAAAAGACATGATAGCTCAGAACCACAATAAACCCTAAAAATCCAAACAACTCAAGCTCAACCTTCAAAGCCAACAAACTCCAACATCAAATCACCTCAAACCTCTAAGCCTAAATTCCTATACAAATAAACTGCTAACACCCTTCTAAAAGTACCAATCACCTCTAGCCAAACATCTCTCAAAAAAATCATAAACCTACCTTCTGCAAAGCCATCACTCAAAGTCAACTACAATTCTGTTGGGAGGAAACCTAAGAAATCCAAGCATACTGAAAAAGTGCAAATTGCTGAAAGGGCCATCTGGAACTATTTCAAGCAACGTGATTTTCTACCTTTAAATTTGTGCATCTCAGATGAAGATTATTTTCAACAACTAGTTGAGGAAATAGTTAGAGTCTGGGTTGTAACTCTAAGATAAGTAAGAATATACTTTGAAGATGGGTCCTTCACTTTTCTTGGCAGCAAATTAATGGACACTCTCTCTCCCAAAGAAATTAAAAGAGTGATATACTTACTAAAAGACAAGGACACTGCTACAAGAGCATGGAGATCTGTTTTAGCTGAATGGTTGATTGCAAGGGAGGAAAGAAAAGAAAGGAATAAAGCTGAATATGAGGAGAAGAAGAGGAAGTATGATGAGGAGATTGAATTGTATATTAAAAAATCAGAAGAACTCAAGGCAAAAGGGATGAGCAGAATATCCAAGGATGGAAGATTTCTAAATGTAAAAGCCGGCTCATTCTCAAAGTTTAGAATTGAGATGTTAGATGGTTATCCAAAGCAAGATAGACTCAAACTGATAGAAGCTTTAACAGGGACACCAATCATATAGGAACTTGAAATTCTTGTATATTTAAAGGACCTCATTAGAGAAGAATCAAAAGTCCCAGTTTTTGTCTTATGTATATAACTCTTTAAAATCAAGAAATCACCTAATGTATAAATGATGTACTTGAGTCAATTTTTATATTAGTCGTATTTTCCGTTGTAGCTTGGGGTTAGTCTTGTTAA
The DNA here is from genome assembly GCF_009905375.1 of Apium graveolens. Taxonomy (NCBI): domain Eukaryota; kingdom Viridiplantae; phylum Streptophyta; class Magnoliopsida; order Apiales; family Apiaceae; genus Apium; species Apium graveolens. The sequence goes on from NC_133649.1 coordinate 90,275,650, forward strand.
CAGGCATGAATTTGTGTTAAGCAATCTTCTCACAAATTGGGGGAGATTGTTGTGCAAGACATGCATGTACAATAACAAGACTAAGTCATATTGACAACCTTAAGTAAGTTGTATGATAATCTATGTTTGTATTATGTATTGTAACATTTAAGTCTGTAACTCTCATGATATCAATAGAGAACTCTGAGTTATCAACAAGTCAAATTGGTCACTAGAGAACTCAGAGATATTGATAAGACAAAGCAAAGACATGAAGATGAGAGATCTCGACAAGCTAAATTCTCTTATAGAGAAATTAGAGACCTGTACAAGTCAAAGTAACTATAGAGTAATGAGAGATCTCGATAAGCCAATATACTTATCGAGATAACAAGTTCTCTATATACCAAACTGGAGATCTCGAGGTAAAACTCAAAGTATAAAGTGCAGACTAGTTCAATATCCAAGATTATCAATCAACAAACAATCCAATTAGTTGGATTGACAAGTCTACAAAAAGCAGGTTGAAGAGTACAAGATGAAAGTTCAAGATTAACTGGCAAAGCAAAGTCACAGGCATGCATGATTAGCAAAGACACACTAAGCCGGAAATAGAAATATTTGAATATCCAAAAAATAGGGTTTAGTACATGCTATTGCATGTTGTGTAATATCCAGTGTTTATTGTTCTATAAAGTAAACACTTGTTGTTTTGTTTTTGTTGTAACAAATAGATCTGAAATTTCTTGTAACTCTCATGAGAGAAGCTGAGTTCTTAACATAACAAGAACTCGGAAATTTGTAGCAAAACACATACTTGATTTTAATATAAAATTAAGTGAAGTTTTGAAAGATTGTGTGTTCCTGTGCATGTATTATTATCTTACTTAAATCATACTATCTTTACAAGTTACAATTCTACATATGTTTTGTTCACCAAGCTTAAGAAAAACAAAAAGCCACTAAAATTATCTAAAACACATTCACCCCCCTGTGTTGTATTCATTACCTAACACTCCTTTAAAGGTATGTATACCAGTTCTTTCTAGAATAGCATTATAGGTTGAACTAGCTTTCAAAACCACGAAGTTTAGCATATAGGTGTGTTAGGGCGGAAACACGCGCTAAAATTACATGACAGTATATGCGTTCGCAAGTAGTATAAAATATAAATCAGATTCGTACCCACGGAGACTTTTTTTGGTTAACTTAAGATTATGCACCTATGCAACAATGGTATGGCTATCGCTCAATGCTTAGACAATAACAAGTTGAGATGTTTTTAACTAAGGTTAATTAACATGCAATTAACTACGAATAAAAGTGATTGAATTAACTATATGAGACAAAAATGGGATTCTAACTTCAGTAAATACTTCATTCAAAGTCATTGTTCTTAACCTTAGCATGCAATGATGATGACAACTAATCAGATAACACGAAACTAGTAAACGCTAACTTTCATTGTACGAATACCCTACTACCAGACATCCACAAAAGAGATAGAAGCTGAATAGACACCAATTATGTTGAGACCCTATATGTCTATAGAATTTGACAACATAAAGGTTTAATGCACAAGTTATCTATTATGATTACATAGGGCAAGTAAGATGGTTAAAATTACCTACGAATCATGCATAATAAATACATGAACCTATGCTAGCATGGCAAGTTCTAAATCCCTATATTCAATGTCGCTTCAATAGAGATTAACAAACTATATTATAAGTTCACGACGCTCATAAGACGAATATGCACAACTAATACTAGGATATCATATAATCACCACATACTTAGGTATCAAAACAATTAACTATAAAAATCCATAAGTAAATCCGTTAGAACCCCATGACAACGATTAGTTCATAACCGAACTCATCATCACCATGGGATACAATGAAAGCATGGTAAATAAACTAAGTCTTTATAAACTGAATAATAATATCAAAGTACGTTAACTAGAGTATTAGGTTTAACCAACAAAGAAAACAAGCATCCAAGATTATAACTTAAGCAAAGAATCACAAGTAAAAACTAGATCTTCTTCTCCTTCGTTATATTGTGCTATTAGGTCTTCCTCATATTCTCTCCTTGCTCTTGTATATGAAAAATGTCTTTTTAAGAGTCTTTAAATACCAACCCAATTAGAGCATAAGTCCAGAAAATCAGTCTTCTATTAGAATCAGGATTCTGAAAAAGGACCTAGCGCGGCTGCCCTGAAATTCTACCAAACCAGCGCGGCCGCTCCCAAGTGTAGCGCGCCCGCCCTGGCCTTCTGGAAAAACTGGAATTTTCTGCTTTTGTGATCTTCTCGTGCTGGTTTTTTTCGCGCAATCGACCAAGGCTCCATCGTAACACTCTTTTAACCTAGGAACAATGTAATATATATTCATTCCTTCGAAATATACCCTGAAATGCAAAATACTACAAAAAACACATCAAAAACACAAATAACCTCAGTACAAAACACCAAATCAAGTCTTTATGAAGCGTTCTAAGTAGATATAAATGTCACTTATCACACCCCCAAACTTGAATCGATGCTTGTCCTCAAGCATAAACAGACTCAAAAACAAGAAATAAAAAGGCATGAATGCAACTATCATGAATGCAATTATCTCATCAGAATAACTAAACCAATCAATAAGCAACATCTCAAAGAATGCAATTATTCGCATAAAGTTCAATCAAACCCCAAAAATTAACTCACAGGCCAGAAACGTGTGTGTGTGTGCAATTGCTTAACAGATATACTCTCGAAACTAGATCAATAATCATAACTCACCTCTCATCAAGATAATCACAAGGTTATAAACAGAATAAACGATAAACACAAAATGACTGACAACACTTCATTTTTTATCAGAGTTATACAAGGATTCATGCTTTTATTGATAACACATAACAAAACACAAATATGCTTATTTGATTATCCAATAAGTGAGGTCCACAAAAGACTTATGCAATAATAACCATGTAGTGAGCGTTAGGTTAGCGAATCCCAGACTACAAAAGCCTTAGGTCACTAGGCACCCTAGAACTTAATAACTCGAGTATTAAAGAGCCCACTCATGATCAATTATGCATAACATACTTTTTTTCTTTTTATTATCTTTTTTTCTCTTTTTTATATATTTTTTTCACAATTTTTGAACGAGTGTGTTTCGCTCCATCTCGCTCAAATCTAGATTACTCATATAAATATGAGCCGGCTACTAGCCATTTGACGCCTAGCCACAACTAGCATCGATATCCAATATTTTTCTCCAATTTTAAAAATCCATGTCATTACTTTACTAAGAGAATAGCATAAATTCTAGACATATACAAGTGATTAAACCTCGACAAACAAATAAGTCATGATCATGATCTAGCACTCAAGCAACCTATAAGACTTAGTAAAATTTTCTTGTTTCTAGCATGTAAATCAATTCGTTAGGACCTAACATTCTTCTATACGACATCACTACACTCGAATCAATATCACAAATTAATCAGAAAAGTAACCTAAGGGATCATGATATAATGTCAATGCAACTATATGCAACATACTAACATGATAACATATACGCAAAACAAAAACAAAAATAAATAACTATATGACAAATATGCAAACTATATAAACTAAACTATCATGAAAATGCATCTATATGGACTCACACACAAATATTCCTTAACTATCACCCCCAAACTTAAAAATTTCAGTGTTCTCAGTGAAGGTAATAACAAGGAATCAAGGCATACCTACTCGGAAGCAGAATGATCATCACCCTCCGCGGGTGGAGTGTAAGGAGGCGGGTACACAGAATCCTCTCCAAAAACTGGCCACTATATGTTGGATTTTAATCGCAGCGGAGGCATGGCAAAACACTTTTACACACATAAAATCCAAATAAAAGCATATAAATCGTGGTAAAAACGAGGGGATCGAATCTAACCTTTAAAATAATTCGGAGACAACGATCAGAGATCCTTAGCAGTTGCTCCTCAAGTGTGAAGCACTCCACTGGTATCCACCAAGAAAACGATGTTAAGGAGGAGGAAGGAGGTGGAGAGAATTGGGTTTTTCAAACTTTTTGGGTTTCGGGTTGGAAAAAAAATAGGGTTTATAATAGTGTATTTATAGGCAAAATTTTCAACTGAAATTTTCCCATAAATATTATTATTATCCCATTTATTATTCTCATTAATAATTAAAACACCTTTTAATTATTAATCCTTTTTCTAAACACTTTAGAAATAATTCTCTCTCTTGATTTAATTTCCAAAAATTAAATCCTTAATTAATAATATTAAGAACTTTTCTTAATTAATTTATAATCAATTAAATCTCATTTAATCAATTATTAAATTTTCCAATTAATTATTTATTTCATAAATAAATAATTATTAGCCATTATTAATTAATTTCTCCACCATAAAATCATTCTCTTTGTATGGTGTGACCCTGTAGGTTCAATATTAAGTCGGTAGTAGAAATAAATAATAATAAAACTATTTTATCATTATTTATATAAATTCTCTAATTTATTAAATATGATTAATTAATTAATCTTATTTATTCTACATCGTGAGGGATACTTCTCAGCATATCGCGACTATCCGCATAATATGAATTCACTGCTTAGAATACCAAGAACCTATTCAGTGAATAGTTACCGTACAATAAACTCCTTCTACCCTAAAATGTCCCTATTAAATACAAGGCATGGATCTCGTGTCAAGGCTATCTAATTCAATCACTTGCTTACCATTTACTATGCGTAGTTCTATGCAAATTAGAAACTCCTTTCTAATTTTATTTACTCTGGCCAGAGATTCCTAAACTAGCATAAGTGGATCAGCCTTGAACATTCGCTTTCTTCACTGGAAGGGGTAGATCCTTTATTGATCATACACTATCTTCATGTACAAATTCCTATACCCAGTAGAGCCCTAATAATTGTCCCTGGAGACTAAGAACTAAACCAAAGCATAGTTCAGTGTACACAAGATGACTATGATAACCTCAAGTCTAAGGATACTTGTACAACTATCACTATGTGAACAACTGCTGACACGTGAGTGAACTCCATCAGTTGTTCAGATGGGCGAGTCATGTTCAGTGAACTTATTCTATAATAAGAACCTACATACTAGTCATAGTGTCACCACACAAATGTCTATGAGAACAGACATCCTTCATAATGAAGCAAGCATAGTATGTACCGATCTTTGCGGATTATTAATTACCAGTTAGTAATCCTACGACCAGGAACTATTTAAGTTTAGAGTTATCATCTTTTAGGTCTCACTATTATGATCTCATCATAATCCATAAAAAGCTTTACTCTAAACTATGGTATATCTTATTTAAATACTTAAATAGATAAAGCCCGTAATAAAAACAAAACAAGTCTTTTATTAATATCAATGAAATCAAAACAGATTACACAAAAGTTATTCCTAAATCCTCATACATGATTGGACTTAGGACATATTCCTTTCAATCTCCCACTTGTACTAAAGCCAATCACTCTGGTATCTAATACCCATCTTGTCTTTATGACGATCAAAGTGACTTTCATAAAGTAGCTTTATGAGTGGGTCTGCTATGTTGTTATGTGTGTCAACTCTAATTCAATACAATACAAGAAATGTTATCGCACTCCCACTAACCCTTTTGTAGACGCATGGTTCATCTTCGTTTTTGATAAAATCAAACTCTTTGATTGTCTCATCAAAACGAATGTTACATCTTTCGAGAAGCTTGCTTTAAACCACATATGGTTCGCAGCAGCTTACACACTAGGTTTTCATTTCTCTTGGAAAGAAAACCATCTTGCTATTTGCCAGATCTCATAGTCGTAGTAAGCAGCAATCGCAAGCAAAATTCGAACTGATTATAGCAGGGCTACAGGTAAAAGGTTTCATCAAAGTCAATCCATTGCCTTTTTTTGAATCCTTTTGCCACAAGCCTGGCCTTATAGGTCTCCACCTGGCCATCTGCTATAATCTATCTTTTGTATACCGTATACATAGATTCCATTCTGGATTTCATGGCACTATGCCATTTCTCTGAGTCAACACTACTCATAGCCTCATTATAGGTCACAGGGTCGTCATCATCAATGATCGACAACTCATTGTCATTCTCAATGACAAGGCCATATTTCCTCTCAGGTTGGCGAGACACTCTCCCTGTTCAATAAATGGGCTGTTCCACAAAAGGTTGTTCAGTCAGAACAGGTGTTTCCACTTGATCCGTAGTAGTTTGTACTTCTTGAACTTCATCAAGTTCAATTTTTCTCCCACTGTTTCCTTCAAAGATAAAATCCTTTTCGAAGAAGGTAGCATGTCTGGAGACAAACACCTGATGATCGGTGTAAAAGTAATACCCTAAAGTCTCTTTAGGATATCCCATAAAACTACATTTTATGGATCGATATTCCAGCTTATCTGGGTCAACCTTCTTGACATAAGCTAGACATCCCCAAATCTTAACGTGTTTAAGACTCGGTTTCCTTTCTTTTCATAACTCATACGGAGTTTGAGGAACAGATTTGGAAGGCACCTTATTCAGTAAATATGCTGAGGTTTCCAATGCATAACCCCATAGGAATACTGGAAGATTTGCATAGCTCATCATGGACCGAACTATGTCTAATAAAGTTTGATTTCTCCTTTCAGAAACAAATCTGGAGGAGTCCACTGGGAGACTTTACCATTTACTTTGAGATAATCTAGAAACACTCCATTAAAGTATTCACCACCTCGATCTAATCGAAGAATTATAATACTATGTTTGGTTTGTTTCCCCACTTCATACTTATACTCTTTGAACTTTTCAAAGGCCTCAGACTTGTGTTTCATCAAACACATATCCGAATCTAGATCTATCATCTATGAAAGTAATGAAGTATGAAAATCCACCCATGGCTTGCGTAGACATTGGTCCACATACATCTGTGTGTACCATTCCTAGCAAATTTGCAGTCCTCTCTCCATGTCTACTAATGGAAACTGCAGTGCCACTATAAAGTGAGATTTTCATCATCCATTTTCTTTTATTAGTTTGTTCAATCTGAAGTAAATTATGTCACATATATACAGACCATTATTTAAAGCACCACGTTCATAAAGAATATTATCTCTAAGAATAGAACATTCATTATTCTCAATAATAAATGAAAATCCAGCCAAGTCTAATATGGGAATAATATTCCTTACAATCGAGGGAACAAAATAACAATTATTTAAAACAATAGTCTTGCCCGTAGGCATATGTAAATGAAATGATTCTACATCTTCAGCAGCAACTCTTGCTCCATTTCCCATCAGTAGAATCACCTCCTCTTCCTCAAGAGTCCTACTTCTCCTTGGTCCCTGCAATAAATTGCAGATTTAGAAACACAGGCGGTATCTAACACCCAAGTAGAAATTTGATTTAATGACATATTCACTTCTATAATGAACATACCTGAATCAGAAGCGGTAGTCTCACTACCCTTCTTCTTCTTCAATTCTGCAAGGTAAACCTTGCAGTTCCTCTTCCAGTGCCCCACCTTGTTACAGTGAAAGCAAACAACTTTGCACTTAGGGTCTTCAGCTTTTGCTGGAACCGGCGTTTTCTCACCTACTTTCTTCTTCTTGGAAGGGTTCCTCTTCCTTTTCTTAGGATTGGAACCTTCACCAATTGGAAGAACAGAACTCTTCTTAGGGGGGAAATTCGATTCCGCAGTCTTCAACATGTTGTGGAGTTCAGGCAGGCTGACATCCAACTTATTCATGTGAAAGTTCACAACAAACTGCGAGAACGAACTCGGAAGCGATTGCAAGACCAAGTCTTGGCTCAGCTCCCCATCCATGGCAAAACCAAGTTGTCCAAGACGTTCAATCAAATTGATCATCTTAATTACATGGTCATTCACAGATGATCCCTCAGACATCCTACAACCGAACAGCTCCTTCGATATCTCATATCGAGCTGTCATCCCCGCCACATTATACAACTCTTGTAGATGCATGAGGATAGTGTGAGCATCCATATGCTCATGTTGCTTCTGTAGCTCAATGTTCATGGAAGCTAGCATGATGCATTGAGCAACATTTGCATCATCTATCCACTTACGATACACAACATGTTCATCATTATGTGCATCACTAGCAGGTTCAGTAGGCTTAGGTGAGTCAATCACGTATTCCAGCTTCTCAATCCTGAGAACAATTCTCAAGTTTCGAAGCCAGTCAGCATAATTAGGACCAGTCAATTTGTGAGCATCTAGTATGCTCCTGAGTGATAGTGGAGAAGACATAATGTATATTATAAATCTGTAAATGATCAACACATAACAACACTTAGCAAATATTCGATTTCATTTTAAAACACTATATGAATCGGGTCTTTATTCATAAGTGGATCCCACTAGTTTACCTAATTTATTCAACCCCCTATGTGAAAAATTAAGCATTCATAATGCTAGTGGGAATAGGGATCCTACATTCCATTACACAACCCCGGCTGTAGCACGAACCGCCATGTAATGTTCAATAGGCAGACAACTCTTGTCAATTACAACTAATGTTATTCCCTAATCAAACTTTAGCCTCTTGAATAATTGAGTCTCGGCTGTGGCACGACAAACTCAATATTCTAAGTCAAGTCTAACCCAACATTCCGTACAGTTGAATCAGTCCCCAAAGGCCCACGGCTGTAGCACGTACCGACCTTTAGATTCTTATTCAATGTACACATCTCTATGTAATAGACAAGTATTTCTTATTTCGAAATCAAAGCCCTCGGCTGTAGCACGAACCAACAATGATTCAAAAATAAGAACTACTTTCTATCATGTTGGAAGGCTATGACCGACACAAGCCCGTTGTATCATTGGCCAATTACTACTTGATATTATTTAATTTTAGAGGGATTATATTACGTTATAATCATAATCATATTATAAAGAGATTCTTCCTTTTAAATTAAATATTTCAAATCAATAATCAATAATCAGATGATTCCCAGATCGGGTGGAGCATTGTCAAGAGGCGTCACTTAATAACCCTTTCTTACAGATAAAAGTCTGTTGTTGACAGAATCATCCTTTCTCTCATATCAAAAATTCATATTCAATTACGTGTTTCATAAACACAAGAATCTCATGATTGTATTCATAATATTATTATTAAGGTTATGAAACAATTTCACTATACTAGGTTGTCTAAAAAACGCCTTATGTTCATTTAAGTTCACCTAAATCTATCATCGCATGATAAACTAAGCATATATCACATATATAAACATGAATAAACATCAAGGTAGGCATGTTATATCATCTAGCACATTAGTCTAAGCATTATTCATCTCTATGTATCACATGAAGCATTTAAAAGCAATTAAAACAGTCAAAAACAGCTTTAAAACACTTCATGGAAATATAAACAGTTCAAAACTTTTATATAAACTAAAATTGATCACTCCATCAGATCCGTCTCGGAAAAACGAATCCAACGGTATATTGCACGCCTAAAACGGAGTTACGAAACTCCCAGAAAATCAATTTTAATGTAAACAGTCGGGCTGTAACGCATTACAGGAACGCGTTACAAGCCATGTAACGCATTCCGGTGATGCGTTACAACCCTTTTAACCAATTAAAAGGTGTAACGCATTCCGTGAATGCGCCACAGGTGTGTAACGCATTCCCGGAATGCGCGACACCCTTTTTTTTTCTTTTTCTTTTGCAGCAGCCGCCGTTGCCTTGAACTCCGCGCCTGACAGCCGTACCTTTCCTTCTCCGTGCAATCAGTCCGACAACAGCACTGTGCTCTCTTTACCAGCCAACAAAACAAATATATATATACTATATATACATATATTTACTTATTTAATTACGAATTTTAATTGCAACAACTTCAAAAATTCATAATAAAAAATCTATACATCATAAAATTATGAAAAAAATACCCAGCGATCTACAACACTTGTAGAACCCATATCAACATTCAAAATTATTCTGAGAAACGATTTCTCATCAGACAAAATTAATCTATGATATAACTTGTAAAAATCATAATTAATTCATACAAGCACATAAAATTCTGAAATTTTTACCACAGATCTATATGCATACAACCTATGCTCTGATACCATTGTTGGATTTGAATCGCAGCGGAGGCATGGAAAAACATTTTTACACACATAAAATCCAAATAAAAGCATATAAATCGTGGTAAAAACGAGGGGATCGAATCTAACCTTTAAAATAATTCGGAGACAACGATCAGAAATCCTTAGCAGTTGCTCCTCAAGTGTGAAGCACTCCACCGGTATCCACCAAGAAAACGATGTTAAGGAGGAGGAAGGAGGTGGAGAGAATTGGGTTTTCCAAACTTTTTGGGTTTTCGGGTTGGAATAAAAATAGGGTTTATAATAGTGTATTTATAGGCAAAATTTTCAGCTGAAATTTTCCCATAAATATTATTATTATTATCTCATTTATTATTCTCATTAATAATTAAAACACCTTTTAATTATTAATCATTTTTCTAAACACTTTAGAAATAATTCTCTCTCTTGATTTAATTTCCAAAAATTAAATTCTTAATTAATAATATTAAAAACTTTTCTTAATTAATTTATAATCAATTAAATCTCATTTAATCAATTATTAAATTTGCCAATTAATTATTTATTTCACAAATAAATAATTATTAGCCATTATTAATTAATTCCTCCACCATAAAATCATTCTCTTTTTATGGTGTGACCCTGTAGGTTCAATATTAAGCCGGTAGTAGAAATAAATAATAATAAAACTATTTTATCATTATTTATATAAATTCTCTAATTTATTAAATATGATTAATTAATTAATCACATTTATTCTACATCGTGAGGGATACTTCTCAGCATATCGCGACTATCCGGATAATATGAATTCACTGCTTAGAATACCAAGAACCTATTCAGTGAATAGTTATCGTACAATAAACTCCTTCTACCCTACAATGTCCCTATTAAATACAAGGCATGGATCTTGTGTCAAGCCTATCTAATTCAATCACTTGCTTACCATTTACTATGCGTAGTTCTATGTAAATTAGAAACTCCTTTCTAATTTCATTTACTCTGGCCAGAGATTCCTGAACTAGCATAAGTGGATCAGCCTTGAACATTCGCTTCCTTCACTGGAAGGGGTAGATCCTTTATTGATCATACACTATCTTCGTGTACAAATTCCTATACCCGGTAGAGCCCTAATAATTGTCCTTGGAGACTAAGAACTAAACCAAATCATAGTTCAGTGTACACAAGATGACTATGATGACCTCAAGTCTAAGGATACTTGTACAACTATCACTATGTGAACAACTGCTGACACGTGAGTGAACTCCATCAGTTGTTCAGCTGGGCGAGTCATGTTCAGTGAACTTATTCTATAATAAGCACCTACATACTAGCTATAGTGTCACCACACAAATGTCTATGAGAACAGACATCCTTCATAATGAAGCAAGCATAGTATGTACCGATCTTTGCGGATTATTAATTACCAGTTAGTAATCCTACGACCAGGAACTATTTAAGTTTAGAGTTATCATTTTTTAGGTCTCACTATTATGATCTCATCATAATCCATAAAAAGCTTTACTCTAAACTATGGTATATCTTATTTAAACACTTAAATAGATAAAGCCCGTAATAAAAACAAAACAAGTCTTTTATTAATATCAATGAAATCAAAATAGATTACATAAAAGTTATTCCTAAATCCTCATACATGATTGGACTTAGGACATATTCCTTTCAATCTCCCACTTGTACTAAAGCCAATCACTCTGGTATCTAATACCCATCTTGTCTTTATGACGATCAAAGTGACTTTCATAAAGTAGCTTTGTGAGTGGGTCTGCTATGTTGTTATGTGTGTCAACTCTAATTCAATACAATACAAACTGTCGATGGGGGCGCTCGATAACTGAAGTTGCTCGTGTACGGGCCAATAAACACCCACCGCAACACAAAGCTTAGTCACAATCGAGGCATAAGGAATAGACCCCGTAGTGCTTTCATGCAAAAATCACAAAATACCTTGATGAATTATAGAACCGAGATCCACATAATCTCTCTGCAAAATCCCCTATAACAACTTCGCACGATCCACAGTCACATCATGCATATGAGAAGAAGGCATGATATTCGCACAAATAAAAGCATTCCAAGCACTAGCAAACCTGTTCATGCATGAAGCGGGGAAATTGAGATACTCGTTCGACCCCCTCTTGAACTTCCAATGTGTCTGCGGGTTACACAGCATAGCCACAATCATATCCAAATCAAAGTCCTCCCCCGTCTTATTAACCCACTCCTCCTGAGTAGGTTGTCTCTCCGGTTGGTTGAGAACCCTACGAATAGCTTTCGGGCTGTAGTCCACATTCAAACCACGCACCACTAAATACCCATTCTTATCATCTTTTGCGTTCGCATAGAACTCGCGAATGATACTCATAGACACAGCCGCAGGTGCTTCACAAAATGAAACCCATTCCATCTCCAAGATCATCTCGAGACCTTACCTGAAGGTAGGAAACCCCTCTCCTTTGCTCTCTGCTTAGTCAACAACCTTGCGTACTCCGCTTCAGCCTCCGGAATAACAAATCGAGGCCTCGTACCCCCAACGCTCGAAGAACCGGTAGTGGCGGGGTAAGTGCTGATGCTCACTTAAGTGCAGGCTCTCTTTGGTGCCATTGGAATTTATAAAGTGAGATAAGAGAGGTGTTTAGAGAGATTTAGGGTTTGAGAGAATAAGAGTAAGGTGGAGAAGGATGTATATAATTGTATATATATATATAGAATTAGAATTAGAAGTGGGATATGAGTGTGGGTTTAGTGGGGGTAATGGGATGTTTTGAGGCTATAAATTCGGGTACAAGAAAGGAGGGTAACTTCTATTGAACTCTTTTTGTGTTTTTGATTTTCTGTTTTTTCTATTTTTTCCGAGTCCAGGGCCTCAGCGCGGCCGCCCCTCCTGGGAGCACGGGCGCGCCGTATATCTGTTGATCCAGCGCGGCCACCCCGATTCCCAACACGGGCGCACCGTGCTCATGTTGTTTCAGCGCGGCCGCCCCACTTCTCAACGTGGGAGAGTCATGCTCCTGGAAAAGTCCCCTATTTTTTATAATTTTTTTATATTTTCTTCTGGTTTTTCTTCCTTCAATCTTCTACTAATGTACAATAAATATGGGTTACCTCCCAAGAAGCGCTTGGTTTACGTCGCTAGCTTGACGTAGAATTCTGAGATCAGGTTGATAATAAAACGGCACTAACCACCTCACGGTTTACCGTATCTCCATAGTAATGCTTCAAACATTGTCCATTTACCTTGAATGCTTGGCCTGGATCATTCTCAAAAATTTCCACCGCTCCATGTAGAAATACAATTTTAACAACAAACGGGGCTGACCATCTTGACTTCAATTTTCCATGAAAAAGTCGGAGACGAGAGTTGAACAAAAGAACTTGTTGCCCCGACATAAATGATATGATCACTAGACCCCTATTGTGCCACCTCTTGACTTTCTCCTTGTATATTTTGTTGTTCTCATACGTTTGAAGTCGGAACTAGTCGAGTTCATTCAATTGAAGCATCCATTTCTTATCAGTTGCAGTCAGATCAAGGTTAAGTTTTTTCAAAGCCTAATATGCCTTGTGCTCTAGCTCCACAGGCAAATGACATCCTTTATCATAAACTAATTGAAACGGTGACATGCCTAGCGGAGTTTTGAATGTTATTCGATTAGCCCAAACAGTTTCATCTAGCTTTAAAGATCAATCCTTTCTCGATGGACATACAACTTTCTCTAAAATTCGCTTGATCTCTCTGTTAGATACCTCAGCTTGACCATTAGTCTGAGGATGGTAGGCTGTATCAATGTGATGATTCACATTATATCTCTGCATCATAGCGGTGAACTTGCGATTGCATAAATGCGATTCCTCGTCACCGATTATGACTCTTGGAGTTCCAAATCTCATGAATATCTGCTTGTGAAGAAAATTAAGCACTACCTTCACATCATTCGTTGGCAAAGCCTTGACTTCGACCTATTTTGACACATAATCGACCGCCAACAAGATATACTAATTATTGCAAGATGAGACAAATGGCCCCATGAAGTCAATTCCCCAAACATCGAAGACCTCAACCTCGAAAAGCACATTAAGAGGCATCTCATCCTTCTTTGATATATTACCAACACGTTGGCAGCGATCACACTTCAAAATAAACTGATGTGCATCCTTAAAAAATGTAGGCCAGAAGAATCCTGCTTGAAGGATACGAGCTGCTATCTTTTCTCCACCATAGTGGCCTCCATAAACAGTCGAATGGCAGTCTCGCAAGATACCCTCCGTCTCGGTGTACGGAAAACATCTCCTAATGATTTGGTCAGCTTGTTGCTGAAACAAAAATGGCTTATCTCACATGTACCAATTTACCTCATGAAGAAACTTCTTCCTTTGAGCATGAGTTAAGTCTGGGGCATAATGTTGCTCACAAGATAGTTCACAATGTCTGCAAACCATGGTTCTTCTTCTTGCACCCCAAACAACTGCTCATTGGAAAAAGACTCGTTTATCAATGTCTTATCATGTGAAGCTGTACTTGGATATTCTAACCGAGAGAGATGATCAGCAACTTGATTCTCAGTACCTTTTTATCCTTGATCTCCATCTTAAACTCTTGTAGTAAAAGAACCCATCTAATCAATCTAGGTTTCGAGTCCTTCTTCGATACGAGATAGCGAATCGCAGCGTGATCAGTAAAAACTGTCACCTTCGTGCCAAGCAAATAAGATCTAAACTTCTCAAAATCGTAGACAATGGCTAAAAGTTCCTTCTCAGTAGTAGTGTAGTTCAGTTGAGCATCATTGAGGGTCGTACTAGAATAGTAGACCACATGAAATATATTGTTCTTCCTTTGCCCAAGAACTGCTCCAACTGCATAGTCATCGCATCGCACATCATTTCAAAAGGCTCATTCCAATCAGGTACAGTTATGACAGGTGTCGTGATCAAGCTCTTCTTTAAGCTCTCAAAAGAAGCTAGACACTCATCATCAAACTTGAAAGGGACATCTTTCTCTAATAGATTGCACAATGGTTTAGAGGTTTTAGAGAAATCCTTGATGAACCGCCGATAAGAACCCGCATGACCAAGAAAACTGCGGATCCCCTTAACATAAATTGGTGGAGGAAGGTTTTCAATGACCCCCATATTGGATTTGTCCACCTCAAGACCTTTACTAGAGATCTTGTGCCCAAGAATGATGCCCTGTTGCACAATAAAGTGACATTTCTCCCAGTTGAAAACCAGATTGGTCTCAACACACCTTTTAAGAATTGCATCAAGATTTTGTAAGCACTCGTCGAAAGAATCCCCGAACACAGAAAAATCATCCATGAACACCTCCACATTCTGACCAATCATGTCAGAGAAGATGGCCATCATGCATCTCTGAAATGTGGCAGGTGCACCACATAACCCAAAAGAAACTCTTCTAAAGGAAAAAGTACAAAACAGACAGGTGAAGGTAGTCTTCTCCTGATCTTTTAGAGCGATGCAAATCTGATTATAGCCCGAATAGCCATCCAGAAGACAGTAGTATTAATGCCCAGCCAACCTGTCAAGCATCTGATCAATAAAAGGAAGAGAGAAGTGATCTTTCCTCGTGGATTTGTTTAGCTTCATGTAATCCATGCAAACTCTCCACCCCGTGACTGTTCGAGTAGGAATAAGCTCATTCTTTTCATTAGCAACCACGGTGATGCCTCCTTTCTTCGGCACACACTGAACTGGGCTCACCCAAGAATTATCAGAAATAAGATAGATGATGCATGCGTTTAGCCACTTAAGAATTTCCTTCTTCATGACCTCCTTCATGATAGGATTCGACCTCCTCTATTGCTCAACAGTTGTCTTACTTCCTTCCTCTAGCGGAATTTTATGCATACAATAAGAAGGGTTGATTCCCTTAACATCTGTTATAGTCCATCCAATTGCTGACTGGAACTCTTTAAGAATTCTCAAGAGTTTTTCCTCATCACTACCTGAAAGGTCAGATGCAATAATAATAGGCAATGTAGATGCATCACCCAAAAACACATACCTCAAGTGTTTAGGCAAAGGTTTAAGCTCGAGTTTAGGAGCTTCCTCAATAGATGGCTTGAGATGCCCCTCGGCATTTTTGAGTTCTGAAATTCCAATAAATTCAAAAGGCATATTTAGCCTTCACTTCTAAGGAGAAGCATTCAGATACTGCAACTGCTCATCACCTTCTTCATCTTCACTATCTGAATTCCCCATCAAGGCTTTCTCTAAGGCATCAGACCTTAGCATATGATCAAGTTCTGAAGTAACCACAGAATCAACCAATTCCACCTTTAAGCACTCCTCTTTATCGGTAGGCAATTTCATGCCATTGAAAACATTAAAGGTCACATCCTGATCTAGTACTCGCATAGTGAGCTCACCCTTCTGCACATCAATCAAGGTTCGTCCAGTAGCCATCTTTCCAAGATTATAGCAATCTTCTTATCCTTCTCGAAATCAAGAATTACAAAGTCAGCAGGAAAGATGAGTTTGTCCACCTTGACCAAGACATCCTCCACAATTCCTCATGGATATTTAATAGAACGATCGGCCAACTGCAAGTTATATATGTAGGTTTTAGATCAGGTAAACCCAAATTCTTGAAGATAGACAAAGGCATCAGATTGATGCTAGCTCCCAAATCACATAAACACTTGTCGAACGACAAGTTTCCGATGGTACAAGGAATAGTGAAGCTTCCAGGATATTTAAGCTTGGGAGGCAATTTCTGTTACAGCACAACACTACATTCCTCTATAAGAGCAACAGTCTCTAAGTCATCGATCTTCACTTTCCTTGAGAGAATACCTTTCATGAACTTCGCAAAACTTGGCATTTGTTCAAGAGCTTCAGTGAAAGGTATATTGATATGAAGATTCTTGAACACCTCCAGAAACTTAGCAAATTGCTTATCCAACTTTTGCTTTTGCAGCCTCTTAGGAAAAGAAGGTGGAGTATAGACCTGTTTCTCCCCTATATTACCATCAGGAGGAGTGTGTTCCACAGTTTTCTTCCTTGCTTCCACTTATGCATCCTTCTGCACATCTTCTTCAGACAAAACTTCAGATTCTGGAACTTAAGATTTTTCGGGGCTCGCAACTTTCCCAGACCTCAATGTAATTACCTTGACCTGCTCTTTTGCTTCCCTCTTTCCTGGAACTTCTGTGTCACTAGGAAGTGTACCAGGTTGTCGATTCAACAAGTCATTGGCAATCTGCTCAATTTGATTCTCCAGAGTTTTGATAAAAATCGCTTGGCTCTTGCACATGAGCCTCAACTCCTCCAATTTATATTTTTCAGTAGATTGACTTGTACTTCCATGTGATAGTTGTTGAAGTTAGAGTTGTTATCTTGGTGCATATTACGGTTGTTGAAAACCAGGAGGGTTAAATTGCTTTGATGCATACTACTGATATGGCTGTTGCACCATATTCTGATTATTGCTCCAGCTAAAGTTAGGATGATTGCGGTTGTTAGGATGATAAGTGGCTGGAACTGGTTGTTGTGACCTCTGAAAGTTGCTTACAAACTGATCTGATTCACTAGAAATAGCACACTGCTCAGTTTCATGTGCATCTGCACAAAGCTCACAAACACTTGTGATATGATTAACTCCATAATTAACCAAAGAATCCACCTTCATCGTTAAAGCCTTAAGTTGAGCAGCTATAGCAGTAGATGCATCCACCTCCAGAGTTCCTGCTACCTCGCCTTGTGGTAGTCTTTGAGATGGGTTCTGGTATTCATTAGCAGCCATCAGTTCAATTAACTCATAAGCTTCATCATAGCTCTTAGCCCATAAGGCTCCACCTGATGCTGTATCGAGCATGGGTCTAGACTGTGCTCCCAAACCATTATAAAAGCACTTGATAATCATCCATTTAGGCATCCCGTGATGAGGACACTTCTTAAATATCTCCTTATAACGCTCCCAAGCTTCACATAAAGTCTCTCCCGATTGCTGCGTAAATTGAGTAAGAGTGTTCCTGATTGCATCTGTCTTTGCCATATGGAAGAATTTAGTAAGAAACTTCTGAGTAAGATCTTTCCAAGTCATAATAGAGCCTGGTGGTAGAGAATGCAAGCAACACTTAGCTTTATCCCTCAGAGAGAATGGGAAAAGCCTCATCTTAATAGCATCTTCGGAAACATTGTTGAATTTAAAAGTGTCACATATCTCGATGAAATCTCTAATGTGCATGTTGGGATCTTCCGTTGGAGAACCCCCAAACTGGACTGAGTTCTGCACCGTCCGAATTGTGCTAGCCTTGATTTCAAAAGTATTAGCCGCGATGCCTGGTCTGACAATGTTAGACTGAATGTCAGTGATCTTTGGTTTAGAGTAATCCATCAAAGCTTTCAGATTTGCTATTGGTTCTCCCATTGCAACAATCGCTTCTTCTTCAACTTTCTCAACTTTCGAAAAAAATTCTTCAACTACTTCAACTTCTTCCTCGTCTTTATCCAGTATTCTCTTGCGAGATCGAGAATACGTTAGCATAAACGCTCTCTAGAGTACCTGAAATACAAATAAGAAAATAAGTAAGTAAAATATCCGTGTTAGGGAACTTTAACGACCATTGATGTCAAGCACATAAATTAGATTATGCACCTATGCAACAATGGTATTGCACGCAAAAAACTTGTTAGGGCGGAAATAAGTGTTAAAATTACACGCAAGTATACGCATTCGCAAATAGTATAAGATATAAATTAGATTCCACGGAGACTCTTTTTGGTTAACTTAAGATTATGCACCTATGCAACAATGGTATTGCTATCGCTCAATGCTAAGACAATAACAAGTTGAGATGTTTTTAACTAAGATTAACTAACATGCAATTAACTATGAATAAAAGTGATTGAATTAACTATATGAGACAAACATGGGATTCTATCTTCATTAAATACTTCATTCAAAGTTATTATTCTTAACCTTAGCATGCAATGGTGATGACAACTAATCAGATAACACAAAACTAGTAAACGGAAACTTTTGTTCTACGAATACCCTACTACCAAACATCCACAAAAGAGATAGAAGCTTAATAGACACCAATTATGTTGAGACCTTATATGTCTATAGAATTTAACAACATAAAGGTTTAATGCACAAGTTATCTATTGTGATTATATAGGGCAAGTAAGATGGTTAAAATTACCTACGAATCATGCATAATAAATATATAAACCTATGCTAGCATGGCAAGTTCTAAATCCCTATATTCATTGTCTCTTTAATAGAGATTAACAAACTATCTTATAACTTCACGACGCTCATAAGACGAATACGCACAACCAATACAAGGATATCATACAATCACCACATACTTAGGTATCAAAATAATTAACTATAAAAATTCATAAGTAAATCCGTTGGAACCCCATGACAACGATTAGTTCATAACCGAACTCATCGTCATCATGGGTTTCAATGAAAGCATGATAAATTAACTAAGTCTTTATAAACTGACTAATAATAGCAAAGTACGTTAACAAGAGTATTAGGTTCAAACAACAAAAAAAACAAGCATCCAAGATTAAAACTTAAGCAAAGAATCACAAGTAAAAACTAGACCTTCTTCTCTATGCTATTAGGTCTTCCTCCTGTTTTCTCCTTGCTCTCGTATATGAAAAACATCTTTTTAAGAGTCTTTAAATACCAGTCCAATTAGAGCAGAAGTCCAGGAAATCAGTTTTCTATTAGAATCAGGATTCTGAAAAATTGACCTAGCGCGGCCGCCCTGAAATCTGCCAAACCAGCGCGGCCGCTCTCAAGTGTAACGCGGCCGCCCTACCTTTCTGGAAAAAATGGAATTTTTTGCTTTTGTGATCTTCTCGTGCTGGTTTCCTTCGTGCAATCGACCGAGGCTCCATCCTAACACTCTTTTAACATAATAACAATGCAATATATATTCTTTCCTTCAAAATATACCCTGATATGTAAAACACTACAAATAAACACATCAAATAACTTGAGTACAAAATACCAATTTGAGCATTCACGAAGCGTTCTAAGTGGATATAAATGTCACTTATCAAGGTGGCCTGCTGAGGTTCTGTCCCCTTGGTAATCGGGAGTATAATGGTACCTTTTTAACATTCGACTTCGTTAAAGCCATGAATCAGCATATCAGTTGGTGTCAGTTGTGCACCCGTGTATCCCATCTGTAGAAATGTTTTGTTGGATAGAATATCTACCAACTATCCATTGTTAATTAATAATTTAATAACTGGGAAGTTGCCTATCACATGTGATATGACCAACGGATCATGGTGAGGGGTATTTATTTCTTCCAGATCCATGTCTTTATGTCTTTGAAGGACAAAAAGATTTATTTTTTAGCTCACTGGGTCACCTCCCCTACAATGTGCATTACTTCTCTTTCATAGGCTTTCCTTGATTTGTTTGATTTTTTGGAAGCGGTTGGCCCTTCGAAAATCATATTTATGACAGAGCTTCTAGGCTGAGGAGCCTTTCCTTGATAGTCTTTATCCCTTCTCTTATCATTATATTCTCTTCTTCCACGGTTTATGTCTCCATCTTTAGTGAACTTGTTGAGCCTTCCACGTAGAATTAGGAACTCAATTTTCATCCTTCAATTCTAGGAAAAAATCTGTATCGTTCTCCGTATCCTTATGAAAGCGATAAAATAAACTCTTGTCTATTTTATCAGGGTCAGTTCAAAGTGGCTTCAGCCATCTCACATCCCTATCTTTCTCAATCTCCAACAATATATGGCTTCGTGGTGTGTTCAATCGATAATATTCAATAAATTATTGTCCCACCTTCTTGGGAGGCACATCTGCTTTCTTAGACACATGTGGGTGTTTGTCTTTGTTGTCATACTCCTGATTTCCTGTATATTTTTTGCTATTCTCCTCACTTTCCAACTGAGTCACATACTTCTTCATGGACTTATCGGCTTCTATGTACTTCTCTGCCCTATCCTGCAACTAAAGCATCCTTTTAGGGGCACGTTTAGCCAATGACATTTTGAAGAGCTCATTCATCATTCCTTGTTGCACAGTTGTCATGGCCACTTTATCATCCAAATATGGGACCTTCAAGACTTCTTTTGTAAATCAGTTCAAGTATTTCCTCAGGGATTTTTTGTATCCTTGCTCTAGATTCATAAGGGATGCTGATATTTTCTCATGCACCCTCCCGCTGATGAACTGTTTAATAAAATCCTGGCTGAGATTCCTAAAGCGTCTGATAGAGTTTGGGGTAGATATATGTACCATCTTTACGCCATGCCTAATAGAGTTTAAGAAAATGCCCTTCACTTAATAGCATCATTTATAGGTTCTAACTGTAATGCATTAGAGAAAGTTATTATATGGTTCACCGGGTCTCCCTTTCCATCATATACTTTAATAGTTGGCATCTTGAATTTCCTTGTGATGTGAGTGTTCATGATATCAGCTATAAAGGTAAAGTTGGATCATCAGGATCTTCAAGGGGTAGCAACTCGTTGGGATCAGCCCTAAATGCTTCTAGAGTCCTCCTTCGAGGTTTGTCCTCCAGATCAATAACTTGAGGGGTAGCTCTCGTCCTTCCATAAATGTTAGCCCTCAGGGTCTGCCTGCCCTTCTTATCCTCCTGATCATTTTTGAGATTTTCCATCTCCGTTTCATGAGCCAAGATCTTTTCTTTTAAAGTCTATGCTTCAAAACTCTCTAATTCTTGCAAGTGTGGACGTCTGCTTCCAACGAGCTTCTTATCTCGGTGCCTTCTTCGATGGTGCACATCTTCATCACTAGATTCTTTACTAAACTCGCCGTGGGGACCGGAAATTCACGTCCATCGGGAATAGGTTTCAATCCCCATATATAATTAGGATTATCCCAAGGTTGTGGCCTACATGGTGGGCGCAGCCTAGTTCCCCAATATTGGGGTATATTAGCATCCCGTAAGTTGGGTTTCCCGTCCCTGTAAACACTAAGGTTAACATCTCAAATCCTGGTTGGGAGCTAATCGGGGCAGTCAGTGTTTGAGATTGGTGGCTTAGGAGTTGAGATTGTGGATTTGTTCCAAAAGGGGGGTCCTGGATAGAGGAATTTGTTCCTTTAGTTTGAGTTAGTGGATTAGATGTTATTACTGGGATATGTGTTCCATGGGTGGCATAAGTGGAATATGGCGTAATTTCGATGATGGACGAGATAATATGGGTAGTTCCAGCAGGAATCCCTTCAGATCTGCTTTGTGTGCTTACCATGGTTGATGTCTTCTTCCCACAGACGGTGCTAGATATTGCGGAATAAAACTAGAGCGTGTTTATCACGTGTAATAAATAGTTTATTTAATTTTATGATGGAGATATTCTAGCTTTAATGGTTGCACTCGTGACTCATGATTTAGGTCTACCTTCACGAGATTCCTATGTATATCTAATGTGTAGAGAATCAAGCCAAAACATAGTTCTAGGAAGAAGGGATCAGACCCTTTATATAGGCGTTGGGAGCCTGTGTTTTAGGGTTGGGAAACTTGGTGGGCAAGTCTCCAGATTTGATTAGGCTTTAAAGTCCTAGAAAGTTGAGATTTACTTCCTTAGAGGATTGTATTGCTTGTGGACTACTCTTTCAAGAGATTGAGTTTGATTCAACTTTTCTTTCCTAGCTATAATTTTGGATGAATTATGACCTGCAAATTTAATATTAAATTCATGGTTTGCGGGCCTTATGTCAGCATTGCCTTGCTAGAAGATTGGGCCAAGCCCTTTAACGCAGCTGGGTCTTGATCGGACTATAACTTTGGCCCTTTAGAGCCTAACTAATGCAATATTATTTACCGAGATTTATTAATTGAGACTCATTAAATGAACCACTTTTGATTTATTAAATTTCATATTTAATGTATCTTTCGGGTTATTTTTATCCACATAAGCATGTGTAAATCGACTGAACTCAAGTATCAGATAATGGAGTGCTCCATCACAGGGGTGGGTAAAAAATTAAGATAAATGTGGATTTATTTGTAGAAGAAAATTATTTTGGTCTACGAGGGATTATAGAGATGGTGATGGAAGATTTGTCCGAGTAAGATGTAAGAGACTGAATGGGTTGTTGCAACCAAGAGAAGTTGAAATTTAAGTTAAAAAGGGATTTATTTGGGCATATAGGTTGGGCTTTAAAAACTTTATATTTAAAATGGATGCCAATGTGCTAGCTGATGCATGTAATAGGGTTCAAGGGAGATCATATTTTCACACTATTATAGAATATTGTGTTCGAATATTTTAAACACTTTGATCAAGTGTTAATGTCATATATTTGCGAATAGAGTAGCTCATTTATTAGACAGAGTTTCTCATTATGCGTCAGATTCACAGGAGTGGGTTCATTATGCTCCTGACTTCATGTACGATGTTATGATTTTTGATAATATTTAAGTAATGGAAGTAACATGATTTCAAAAAAAAATCACATTCGGACACACTGTCAAGATTATACATGGACAAACCCCAAATGATACACTGAAACTAAATAGTATATATTATTACGGATGGTAATCGGGTCAGTCAAAATGAGTTTAGAAAAAATCAAACCTGAACCCAATTTTCTTTGCCAAACCCGAACCCGATTTTCCTTGCCAAACACGAATCCGAACTCAGGAAAACCCGAATCACTGCCAAACTAGAACTCGTCGAGTTGTGTTCGGGTTCAGGTTAATGGATGTCTAAAAAATTGCAACTTGATTCCCATAAACTTCAGTGAAGGATTACTAGAATCTGATTCAAGCAAAGGGATCATGGATCTAAATATACTGAAATTGTTGGGTTTGAATTAGAGGATTCAGATAAAGCAATGGATCACACTTCTAAGGATGAAATTGTTGGTGAAACAAGCCAACAATATTGGCCTATAATAAACTCGTTTCGAACCCTATTGTTGAAAACATGTTTAACGATAATTAGTTTAATGTTAGACTGTATTGTGATAGTTTGTACAAAGTACAATTATTTGTAGTACTAATATTAGTAATGCAGTATGGTATACATATAATACTACTTCAATTCATAGCTACTTCAAATTACAGGACAATACATGTTTATGTAAAATATTATTTATATATTTACACATGTTTCGGGTCCGGTGGGCTTCAAATTTAGGTTGGGACAGAATGGGTTTGGATTTTCGAGTCAGGTTCGAAATGATATGACTTAAATCTAAAACGACCTGAAAATAATTCGGGTTTAAAAATCAAACCCAAAATATTCAGATTCAATAAAACTAGATCGAATCGGTACAAATCTGGTATCCATCGATTCAATACAAATTACCATTTATATATGTTATTTTACCATTTCAAAGACTAGCCATTTCAATCACCACAAATTACTAGGTTATGATTTAGCACTAAATTGATAAATTTATTGCTAACTATTAGGGCTGCTTATAGGCCGTTAAACATGTTAAAACCGACTCGGTCCAACCCCGAATTGGGCTGACAAACTGAATCATTCAAAATCGTGGATTAATTGGGTTAGTTTTTATTTGGGCCGATAATAACGGATTGGGTAAGATTTTACCTATTTAAAACCTTAAAAATAACTCAACCCGATTCTATTATTATCTCCTGCCCATTTTGGTATATCGCACCAGTACTCCTTGGTGAGTAGCATTAGCTACATAGACGAGATAGCATAAATTAATTATGATACCATTAACATGTAGTAGAATTCCTATGTCTCGGAGGATTCTTGCGATGAGAGTTAGAATCTTAAAGATCTAGAAATTTTGTTATTAGTTTTTTACTTTTTTAAAAATTACATAATCTAGAAACATCATTAAGTAAATTATATGTACAAAAGAGTGCCTATAAACAGTTCTTACATATTTTGTTGAGACAAAAAAGAATGGGAAAAGATTTCCAGTATAATATAGCAAATTCAATGAAATATTGTTTTGAAAACTATTCCACGTTTATTGATCTGAATATTTACGTGAATATTTACGTGAATAAGTTGAAAAGAATTGTATTATAGACCTAGTGGTAGGTTTCCCTTAAATAGCTTAGCAGACAAGAATCTTTAGAAATCAGAACAACTACATATGATATGGTTGTGGCATGATTTTGTTTTTTAACCACCTGATCAATTCAATCCTAACTCTCCAATCCGTAAGGTTGAGTTTGTTATTTTTTTAAATTAACGGGTTTATATTTTTATAACTTGTACTAAATGAATTGGATAGTTAAAACTGTCAAATCTACCCAACTCACCTCATGTGTAGTCCTACTAACCACAAATAATACCTTTAAAGTGGTATAAAAGAATATGTTGAACTAAGGATATCTGATTGATAGTCACATTTAACTTTTTTTAGAATAAATTATAGCATTGTGAGGTATTTTACCTGCATTTTTTATTAGCCGAACTTTCAAATTTATATTATTATAATGATCAACCATTAATTTTAAATTTTAAAAAAAAATGACTAAGAATCACTTTTTAAAGAAAAACAACTTTTATATTTTAAAAAGTGGCAAATAACCCTTTTTTATCGAAAAGTTAAAGCAGTATATGATTGTAGAAGTATACTACTACTAATTCAATATTAACCCTTGAAATTAATGACTAACAATGAGAGTTTTTTACTTTTAAAAATTTTAGGCTAAAGGCCCATTTGTTAACCATGGAAGGAAGCTGGTTGAACTCGATGACTCGTTGTTTCATCATTAAGATTATTTGTCAATACTCTTTTTAATCTAGATGATACAAAAAGTAGCTGAACGAGTCCAAAATATTTAGGTTGTGTCGTTTAGAAACTTATTGGTAGCCTATGTCATTAACACACTATTTCTTTAAAAAGTAATTACTCCTTGTAACCTATTCATATTCTATATAATATTATATTTTATTATAATTTAAAAATTTATAAAGGTCTTCCGTCAACAAAAATACTACTAATAATAATTCACAAGTAAATAATATCAATTTTGCATAAAATTATTATTAGTATCTGCAAAGGGAAACTTCACTTAACTGAATTAAATTCTATTTTTGGACAATGAAGTAAATTAGAATCATAAAAAAATTAGAAAAAAACAAAATCGTAAAAGAATAATTATTAGAAATTGATAAAAAAATAAGGCTTTGAAGTCGGGAACTTGGATTTTTATATTGAATTTATAGATACATGCATATAGATTAAATGCATTTTTTTTTCTAATAATCGAATTAGTATATATTTCTAAGTACGTATTATTAGGTGAGTAAGAGAATTTTTAATGTGAATGTAGGGGTTATTTTTGTAATTATAGAATATGATGAACTTTACCGTTAAAAATATAACGTGTACTCATATAACTTCCCTAAATATACTTTTCTTGTAATAAATATTAAATAACTTGAAATTTTACCATTCAGAAAATTTTACATTTTGTTTACCAAATGACATCGTTCATTAGTATTCAGATTTTTAGATTTTTTACTCATACAGAATTTGACTGGCTCAAAAAATATTGTTTAGATTTAACAAATGAGCCCTAAACTTGAAAGTTCGTTCTCAGTGATTTTCAAAGTTTTAATCCTCTCAATTTGTCTACATATTTTTATGAGATTATGATAAAGACATGTAAAAATAAATTAAAATATAGATTTCGTCACCGTTATGGATTGAAAACTAGGGTGTATTAATTGTTGTATTAATTACTAAGGTTCGGGAGCTCAAGGCCTTTAAGGCCTTTAATGGCTGCTCTCGTGTTTCGTAACTTAACTCTGCCTTTACGAGATGCCTATGTATCTCTGTGAATTAGAGAATCAAGCCAAAAAACATAGTTTTGATTTGAGGGGGTGAGACCCCTTATATAGGTGTGGAACACCTCGAATTAGATTAGCTGTAGGAGACTTGGTGGACAAGTCTCAGAATTATAATGGACTTTGGGGTCCTAAGAAGTAGGAAATTAATTCCTTATTCAACGAGGTCTCTTGGGTGCTAATCCGCAATGTTTCATACCCTTATTAGGACTTTTTTTAGTAGCTGATTTTTACCACATTTATCAACTACGAAAATAGTAAATATTGTGGGTCATTCGGGCCTTCTTTGTTCCATCAGGCCTAATCTGGTCCATCATGTCTGATCAATGTGTTATCCTTCTTGGTTTGAATGTCATACATCTTCTTAATGGGTCTTGTACGTAGCCCGGGCCTTATATCAAAGTCAAGGCTTATTTATCCCTATGAAGCTGATTTACCATTTATTAATTAATTACGAAATTAATTAATATTCAGGATTTTGGACCCTTACAGGCTTTAGTGGTAGCCCAATTCTCGTAATCAAAGCGATATTAATTACGCAATCAAGATTTATCTTATTCTCTCTAGTCACCAAATTTATATTATTTCAAAATTAGAAAATCATGTAATTGGGTGTTTAATTTGCTATTTACAAATTAATTATTGAACTCTAAGTCAAATTCAATTTTATGTCACAGGAAAACCCACATTTACCCGAGGAGTCCGTTGGTGTCAATATTCTATTTCTTTGATGGGCATTAGAATATAAAATAAAATTTTCTGATTCATCTTTTAATATTTTAGATGAACTGGAGCTTAATATCAGAATTCTCCTCGAGTGAAAAATTATCACATCTATATTTTATAATATTTTATTGATTTATTATGAATACGAAAACAAGTAATTACCCTAATAATGGACACACTTTATTCACCATTCAACCCGGATATATACTTTTTAGCCAGGAAAAGTATTGGGATATTGTTGGTTATAGGCCCAATAAGGCCCATTGAACGAAGGCCCATTAAGCGGTTGTGCTACTGGGCCGAAGGACCTCCAGGCCCGCGCCGCCGAGGCCCATGGAAGCAGCCCAGGCCGAGGCCTGCTACTCGCGGACCGTTGGACAATGCAAGGGACATAACGCCCCCTTTTCACTCCCTCATTAATGGTTGGTAACGGAAGAACATTCATGGCATGATTGGGTATAAAAACCCTTGTGAAGTAAGATAAAACATACACACTCTCAACATTTTCTGCTCTTGTATTACTACCCTAATTTTACAGCCAGATTCTGATTCTCACACCGGAGGTGAATCGGGGGTCCAAACCCTCGCATTCTCTTCACTTTCAGGTACGTCCGAAGCCTTCTTCAATCCAGCCGAAGCCTGTTCATACCACCGAAAGGATCTGGGCGTAACATTTGGCGCCGTCTGTGGGAAGTACGAGAGTTACAAGTTGAGAACGAGACTATGACAGAAACAATTCATGAACATTCACCGCCGCCTGGGTTACGAGGACGGGGTTATTACGCTAACCCCTGAAGAACAGGCCTTACTCCTAAAGATCCGGGCAGAAAAGGCCGCGGAGAAGGGTAAGGCCAAAGTTGATCAAGTTGACAAGGAAGCGGAAGCGCGAGCCAAGAAAAGAGAAGCTGATGCGCTCTGGTTGAAGGCCCTGCAACTGCAGAGGGAGGAAATTGAACTGAAAGACCGAGCCTTGAGGGAAGTACTGCGGGCCGAAGAGACCGACGGAGCACATAAGGATAGAAGGGAACGTAGGGCGTATGACGAAGAAGATGAGTCTGACTCTGATTCGCATCCCCGAAGGAAGAGGGCAAAGCAACCCTACTCGTCCGATTCAGACGAGGAGCCTGATGGATTCCGCCTCAGTCTCAATCGCTTAGAGAAGGCCCTGTTCGGTGATAGGAGGCCCGATCGAGAACCTGTTGTAACACAAGAGATTGAACTGTACCGACCCCCTCCGGGCGAAGAGAGACAATTCCCCAAGATGAGCGAGTTCAACGGGAAAGGGGACCCCGAGGACCATTGTGAAAAGTATGAACTCCTGATGGTTGGTATGGGCCATAACGATATAATGTTGTGCAAGATGTTTAAGACTTATCTCAAAGGGTCTGCCTCGATGTGGTACAAATCCCTGAAGCCTCGGTCAATCGGGTCTTACGAGCAGTTGAAGAGGAAATTTTTAAAGTACTACTCGCACCTGTGCCGAAAGGCGAAGGACACCGAAGCCTTGGTCCACTGTCGGCAGAGGGCGAATGAGGAGCTGGGGGATTATCTCGCCAGATTCAAGGAAGAAGCGGGAATGGTCACCAATCTGGACAAAATCAAAGCTATGGGCTTCCTAACGGCGGGGCTAGACCCCTATAAAGGTAAAAAGCTTCGTTCATCTCTTTACGATTTCCCCCCAAAATCCCTAAATGATATATGTGAGAGGCGAGAATATTCGCCGCAAGATGGAAAGTATTGGGGGATATAAAGACACAAGAAGGGACGACCGATCAAAGCGAGCTGACAGATATGAGGGCTCAAGATCAGGGTCTGACCGGAGGGATAGCAGAAAGGAAGGAAGGAAGGAAGGAAACAGATCGTGGGGTTGAACGACGTCGAGATAGAGATTCGGCCGTGTTCAGTCCTTTGAATGCGCCGATCTCCAAGATTCTCCATGAGATAAAAGGCAAGCCGGGATTTGTTCGCCCCGCCAAGATGAAGGTCCCGAACAACAAGAAGAACCCCGATAAGTAATGTGACTATCACAGGGACAAGGGGCATAACACAGATGAATGATACCACCTCAAGAAGCTCATTGAGCGCATGATCAAAGACGGCGAGCTTAATCAGTTCGTTCGAGATCTGAGAGATAGATTGGGGCCGAAGGAAAACCCAGAGGAGGAAGTAGAGGCCGATGAGCCAGAACGAAGGGACAGGATAAGGGGCGAAGTAAAAACAATATCTGGGGGGAGCATCCTGGATAAGGATAGCAAGACTGCAAAGAAGAGGTACGCCCGACAGGTGTACAATCTGTATCAGTTCGGGCAAGCAAAGCCCCACATGCCCATGACATTCAGCACTGAAGACTGTGAGGATGTCATTCGCCCGCACGAGGACCCTCTGATCATCAATCCTATCATCGGGAAAAACAAAATATGGAAGGTGATGGTGGATACCGGCAGCTCAGCCAATATACTATTCCACAAAACCTACTGTAAGATGAACTTGGCGGGAGAACAACTAGAGCCCTGCAACGAAGCCCCCCTCTATGCAATCGGAGGCCATCCAATTCAGTTCGAGGGAACGATTACTCTTCCGGTCCTCCTGGGCAAGTTGTTATATACCGCCGAGAAGCTGGTGAAGTTCTACGTGGTTCGGATTGAAAGCC
The DNA here is from genome assembly GCF_009905375.1 of Apium graveolens. NCBI lineage: Eukaryota > Viridiplantae > Streptophyta > Magnoliopsida > Apiales > Apiaceae > Apium > Apium graveolens. The sequence goes on from NC_133649.1 coordinate 90,305,903, forward strand.
CGTATAATGCAATATTTGGTAGGCCCTTCTTATCTACTTTCGAAGCAGTGGAGTCCATACCTCACCTCAAACTCAAGTTCCCAACTGAAAAAGGGGTAGGAGAAATGAGGGGCGATCAGAAAACTGCCCGAATCATAATGCTCGAAGACCTTGAGAAAGATCAAGAATATGAAGGGCTGGATGGAACCGAAAAGAGGAAGCGGGCAGAATCCGAACCCAGCGGGAGTCGGGAAACATTGAACATTGAGTTGGAAAAATTTGGGGCTGATATCTCGAGTCCTATCGCCGAACCTGCGGCGGAGACTGAAGAAGTAGAGTTGTACGCAGGCCATTCGGGAAATATGGTACGGATAGGCAAAGACATGGGGCCAGACCTGAAGGCGAAGGTAATAGCTGTCATTCGGCAATACCATGATGTGTTCGCCTGGGGGCCTGAAGATATGCCCGGATTGGATCCCAAGACGGCAACGCACTGCTTGAATGTGCAGCCTGAGGCCAAGCCGGTAAAGCAAAAGAAGAGGACATTTGCAGTCGAACGACAGAAGGTAATAGAGGCCAAAGTGGAAAAACTTTTAGAGGCCAGATTTATCGAGGAGATCGAGTATCCTGACTGGCTAGCCAATGTGGTGGTCGTGAAGAAGTCGAACGGGAAATGGAGGATGTGCGTGGATTACACTGACCTCAACAAAGCATGTCTGAAGGATCACTACCCATTGCCTAACATCGACCAACTAATAGACGCAACCGCAGGATATGAGGTACTTAGTTTTTTGGATGCTTTTTCTAGTTATCATCAAATTGCTATGAATGATAGGGATGTGCCCAAGACAGCGTTCATAACTCCGAAGAGGACTTATGCTTATATTAAAATGCCCTTCGGACTGAAGAACGCTGGAGCCACATTCCAGCGAATGGTGAATAAAGTCTTCAAGGAGCAGATTGGAAGGAACATGGAAGCATACGTGGATGATATGATAGTGAAGTCACTGTTCCAAGATCATGCCGAGGACTTAAAGGAATGCTTCGAAACTCTCCGAAAGAACAATATGAGGATCAATCTGAACAAATGTACCTTCGGAGTCTCTAGTGGAAAGTTTCTCAGGTACATGGTCAGCGCCCGGGGGATAGAGGCAAACCCGGAGAAGATCGAAGCGGTTATCAATATGGAACCTCCCAAATGCATTAGAGATATACAGAAATTGACGGGCCGACTCGCCGCCCTTCGGCGTTTCATTTCCGGGTCAGCCGAGAAAGCACTTTCTTTCTTCGCCGTGCTCAAAGGGTCAAAGAATTTTAAGTGGGGGCCCGAATGCCAAAAGGCGTTCGAAGAAGTAAAGGAATATTTAACAAAGGCACCACTCTTGATGAGGCCCGATCCGAAGGAAACTCTTCAGCTTTATCTAGCTGTGTTTGACAGAACTCTGGGGTCGTCCTTGTGAAGAATTATGAAGGTAATCAACATCCCGTGTTTTACGTGTCCCATGTTCTCAAGGACGCAGAGACAAGGTACCCCAACACCGAGAAATTCGCATATGGGTTGGTTATGGCCTCCCGAAAATTGCGACATTATTTTCAAGGCCGGACGGTCCAAGTTGTCACCGATCAACCTCTGAAGAAGATTTTGACCAGGCCCGAAGCCTCTGGGAGAGTCGTAGCGTGGTCCATTGAACTCGGGGAATTTGATCTCGAATATGTCCCCCGAACGGCAATTAAGGCCCAGGCTTTGGTCGACTTCGTGGTTGAATGCGCATTCTCGGGTCCGAGGGATCTCTCGCCTGAAGAACAACTAATCCGGATCCCGGGGAAGTGGAAGCTCTTTGTAGACGGGTCGGTCGTCGGAAAAAAGTGTGGGGAAGGCTTGATCCTCTCCAGCCCCGAAGGATTTGAAATATGCCAGGCCATAAGGTTCGACTTCCCCTTGACAAACAATGAGGCCGCGTACGAAGCCCTCCTCGAAGGAATGAAGCTTGCCCGAAGCCTCGAGAAGAAGCACCTAAGGGCCTTCAGCGACTCCATGTTGGTTGTGAAACATTTCACAGGGGAGTATGAACAAATGGATCCCCGAATGAGAGCCTATGCTACTAAGGTACGAGAAGCTTCTTTATCATTTGAAACCTTTGAATTAAGTCAAATTGGCAGAGAAAACAATTCTAGGGCAGACGCACTTTCCAGACTAGCTTCGGCCGAGACACAGAACTTAACCGGTTCTATTTACCTCACCGAAGCCAAAATGCCTTCGATCGAAAAGAAAGAATGCCTAGAGATTCACCAGGGAAGCGACTGGATGACCCCCCTCAGGAACTTTCTGGAGAAGGGCATTATGCCACCCAACCGGAAAGATGCCTTGAAGGTTAAATACAGAGTATCAAGCTATACTATCATCAATGGGCGAATATATCGTCGATCAGTAAGTCAACCCCTTCTACGCTGTTCGAACAGCGAAGAATAGCAACAGGCTTTGGAGGCAGTACACGAAGGAATTTGCGGCGAGCATCTGGCTGGTCATTCCCTCGCCTTTAAAATTCTCCGGCAGGGATTCTTCTGGCCCACTTTGAAAGCAGACGTCATCGACTATGCAAAGAAATGCGTACAATGCCAGTTGTTCTCTACTGTCCCGAAGCAACCTCCTGAAGAGATGACCTCTATACTAAGCCCAATTCCGTTCGCCGTATGGGTCGTGGATATAGTTGGCATACTTCCTACCAGCTCGAGGCAAGCGAAATACTGCATAATCGCCATTGACTACATGACTAAATGGGTCGAAGCCCGTCCTCTGTCAACCATAACAGAAGAAGCTGCTAAAAAGTTCTTCCTGGAACAGGTCATTCTCCGGTTTGGCATTCCAAAAACTTGCATCTCAGATAATGGAACTCAATTCATTGGAAACAAATTCCGCAAGTTCCTGCACCACTTCGGAATCCAACAAAAATTTAGCTCAGTGGCCCACCCACAAGGAAATGAGGCGATTGAAGCGGCGAACAAGGTGATATTCCGTGGAATTAAGAAGAGGCTGGGCGAGGCTAAAGGAAGATGGGCAGAGGAACTCCCTTGTATCTTATGGGCTTACCGAACCACCCCCCGGACATCAACCGGAGAAACTCCTTTTAGAATGGCTTATGGCACCGAGGCCTTAGTTCCTGTTGAAGTGGGCTTGGAATCATACCGAACCGAGACCTACAATGTGAAAACTAATAGCTTCGGGTTGAAGGCGAACGTAGACTTTCTGGAGGAAGAAAGAGAAGCCGCCCATCAAAGGAACATGAGGTATTTACTGCAAGCGGCACAACACTATGACTCCAATGTGAAGAAAAGGGCCTTCGGAGTAGGAGACCTAGTATTAAGGGAGTTGGCTGCATCTATGCCGACCAAGCAAGGAAAGCTCCAGCCGAACTGGGAAGGGCCTTACAAAGTGACCGAATTCGTTCGCCCTGGAACCTATAAGCTCGAAATGTTGTCAGGCGAACAAAGTAAAAACACTTGGCATGCCAGTCGCCTTCGGAAATTTTATCAGTAAGAAATTTCTTAAAAAGCTTGTATTTCAATTATATGCGAAGAATGTAAGCAGTCTGATTAAATAAAGATGCATTTCCTGTCAAAATTTCTTTATTTATACATGCTGCGGCCGACCGAGTATTATCTGAGGGCGATCCCGAAGAAGATAAACCCTTCGGATGCCGCCATTGTCTAATTTGTTAACTGAAAAGACACAAGGGGCAATCACCCAAAAATCGAACATCATTACACTATATTGGCAACTTGGAATTGGTAAACACGAATTAAGGGCCTTAAGGGGCAATCCTAGAATAACGCCCTATCATTCATCTTAACTTAATTATTTATTATTAATGAGGCCCAAGGAATCCCTGTCCCGGGGCGATCAAAGGAAGGACATGGTTCTTCGGCCTAGATAATGAAACAATTAATCCAACCAGGTTTAGGGGCGATCCCAAAGATGACCGCCGATCTAGGGGCGATCATAAAAAGATCAGCGCCCATGTTCCCTCGCCTGAATTAAGAAGGGATTAGCAGCCCGAACCAACCTTCGACCTTCAACCCTTGGGGCCGTAAGGGGTAGTGAGGCAGCAAAAAATTAAAATCATTATTAAAATCGTTAAGGCAAATGAATAAGCCGAAGATACGATTCATTTTATTCAATTCGATAAGATCGTTGAGGCGAATGAAGCCAGAGAGGCGATTCATTTTATTATTAAAATCGTTAAGGCAAATGAATAAGCCGAAGATACGCTGCATTTTGTTCAATTTGATAAGATCGTTGAGGCGAATGAAGCCAGAGATGCGATTCATTTTATTATTAAAATTGTTGAGGCAGAATAAGCCGAAGATACGATTCATTTTATTCAATTTGATAAGATCGTTGAGGTGAATGAAGCCAGAGATGCGATTCATTTTATTATTAAAATTGTTGAGGCAGAATAAGCCGAAGATACGATTTATTTTATTCAATTCGATAAGATCGTTGAGGCGAATGAAGCTAGAGATGCGATTTATTTTATTATTAAAATTGTTGAGGCAGAATAAGCCGAAGATACGATTCATTTTTAAGGCGAACAATTAAATACAGTCGGACAATGCTGATGAAAAACAGATGCATTAAAATATAAAACCCCGAAGGCTAGTTAAATTACAAAGAGTACCAACTACTACCAATTACAAAGAGTACCGATTACAAAAAATAGAAATACAGGAAGACGAACGAAGAATGCCGCTGCAAGAGTTGGGTAAGACCATGGAAACACCAATGGCAAACTTCGCAACAAGATCAACTTCAGTCTTGTCAAGCACCTCAGTGCTGAAGGTTTAGGCTTGAGGGTCTTCATCCGAGAGCTCTTCGTCTTCGCCGGAGGAGACAGGAGGGACTTCGACTGCTGGACGACCGATAGGATCTTCCAAGCTGTCGTCCAGCAACTGCTTATAGTCTCAGTTCAGGCCATGGGCCTTCTCCAGGACATAATCAGCGTCGAACTGGAAACGGCGCTCCTCAGTCCGGTCCAGCTGCTTCTGCTTCTTCCGAAGCTCCTTTCGGGACCTCTTCAGCTGGACTTTCCGATGGGAGATCCTCCGGTTCGCCCTCTCCAGCTCGGTCTCCAGCCGGGATCTATTCTTCTTCAGCTCAGCGGCTTCGACCTCGTTCTGGGCTTTCACCCTCACGAGCTCCTCCTCGGCCGCCGCAGCCCTCCTCTCCAACTCCTTCACCTCGGCCATGCGAGTCTCCATATCCTTAACCTTGTCCTCCACGGCTGCGGCCCAAGGGGCAGCCTACAAAAAGATGACAAAAACATTACTAAAGGATGCCGAAAAGAAAAAAGTGGAAGAAAAATAAAAGGTTAAAAACATACCAAGGACATGAAGGACAGAAGCTCTGTGCAGGCTTCGGTAGTAGAAGCCGAGGCAAAAGTCGGGAGATCGACCGGGAGCTGAAGACCATGGCAGAGGTCCGAAGCCACCTCCTTCATGGACTGCCGAGCAGGGTACACCGTATGGTCGGACGTAAGCACGCCCCACCCCGGGAGATAAGAACGCACTATCCCCTCCTTGCTTCGGGTCCTCTTGGAAGGGTTCCCCTCTCCCATGTACTCCAGATCGTCCCCCTCCTCGGCCTCAGAAGCCACTCGAGATTGACGGGGCGACGAAGGCTTCTCGGTCGGGGCCCTTTCACCCGTTCCTTCAGATGAATCGGGCGTAGCCCCCTTGTCGGCAGCCTTCTTCGCCGCCTCTTCGACCGCCCTTTTCTCGGCCGCCCTGGCCTTCTTTCTCTCGATCAGGGCCTCCCTAGAAGACACTGAAATAAGAAGGGAAAACAAGTCAGTCCAAGCATATATATAGTCGAATGCATAAAAAGAAATAGAAATACAGGCGTGGGGACAACACTAAAAGACCAAGGAAGAAGTTTTGTTACCCCCACCCCACAAGCTGAAGAGCCAATCCTTGTCCCGAAACTCTCCGGGACCCAGCTTCTTCACATTGACGTCCACCAACGCCGTGTAACTATCCTTCTCCTCCAAGGTCAAGCTCGGCATGAGAAGTAGAGCGGGGTTTACATCCCGCCAAACCGACATGGCCGCCAACCCCGGGCCACTCACATAGCACCAATGTGTGTGAGTGGACTTATTGTTCGAATTGGTCGCCGTCCAATCGGGTCGCTCTGCCCGACGGGCGATGGTGTAAAAACCCGCACTCTTCGGATTCCTCCTAAAATCTTAATGGTACCAGAATAGGCGAGTGCTGGGTGCGATCCCAGTGTGAAGACACCTGTTCTGGAAACAGTTGATGTGGATGAACCCGTTCGGATCCATCTGCCCGAGGGCGATACCCATCTGGAAGAAGAGGTGCTTGATCAGCTTCAACGGCGGCACCCTCAAGCCGCATTTGAAGGCCGCCTCTGAAATCCCTATGGCGCAGCCTCCATATCCATCCGGCACCCCGGGAGTGTCGAAGATCCTCTCGCCTTCCCTCGGCGCATACAGCCAACAAAGTCCTCGGGGAACCGAATAATCATCGTACATCTGAACGACGCGCCCTTTCGTCAGTTCAGATCTATTATTGGCTGCGGGATAGTCGGCAGCCGAACTATATAGGGCCCGTTCCGTCCGCTCGGGGCGAATGGAAGACGTTCCCACCAAACTGTTGGATAAGGGGTCCCATGAATCCGAGGGGCGTTCTGCTCGGTCCATGTCCCTGTATCAGGAACAGAGAGACATTAGTCCATGTACTCGGATTAGCAGATAAAAGAAAATATAAACACCCGAGTACACGTCCCAGGACCGAACGAACCAGAACCCCGAAGGCTGTTTCCGAAGGCTGCTTCCGAGCCAAGCCCACCTGAAGGATGTTCTTGCCTACAAAGCCTTACGCAAACATCGTTCCAAACCACCTGTTTAAGCCCTGGGTCGGCTCCCGAAGGGTGTTCTAAAACCAAGAAATCCCGAAGAACGTTCTTGGTCATAAAATACCTCGCATGCCATCTTTAAACCCTTGAGGCCTCCTCAGAATTGGTAAAACCCAGAAACCTATGTTACCTACCCAAAAACCCCAGAAAAACACAATAGCACACGCAAAAACCCAGAAAATCCCCATAAACCCAGAACCAAAGTTCGCATGCAAACTCTATAAAACACGGGAAACTAACATGCAAACTTAAAACTGGAAAACAAGAAGAGAAACTTACTTATTTGAAGGTGCTCTTGGATTGAAATGGGATGATTTGGGAAGACGGAATTGCTGTTGCCCGTGATTGAGAGATTCTCCGCGATTTGTCACTGTGTGTGGAGAAGCTAAAGTGATAAAAAGGAAATGAAACCTACAAATGGGCTTATATAGGCGCCTAAAATTAATTTAGAGAAGCGACGTTTGGGGGTTTTTGAAATGGACGTCCCAGATCAAGACGGTTGGCATTCAACGGCAGAGATTGAGTCATGAAATGACGTGCCACCAGCTGTCATCAATGCACTGCAAGTCCCCATAAGCTTGCCACGTGTACGACCGAAGATCGAGGCGGGACTGAAGCGATCGCCCTAGGGTTCCTTCATCCCCATATAGGCCGAGACCGGTGTCCGTCGGCCGGCCCGAAGGCCCCGCCGAAGGACAGGGACATGTTGGTTATAGGCCCAATAAGGCCCATTGAACGAAGGCCCATTAAGCGGTTGTGCTACTGGGCCGAAGGACCTCCAGGCCCCCGCCGCCGAGGCCCATGGAAGCAGCCCAGGATGAGGCCTGCTACTAGCGGACCGTTGGACAATGCAAGGGACATAACGCCCCCTTTTCACTCCCTCATTAATGGTTGGTAACGGAAGAACATTCATGGCATGATTGGGTATAAAAACCCTTGTGAAGTAAGATAAAACATACACACTCTCAACACTTTCTGCTCTTGTATTACTACCCTAATTTTACAGCCAGATTCTGATTCTCACACCGGAGGTGAATCGGGGGTCCAAACCCTCGCATTCTCTTCACTTTCAGGTACGGCCGAAGCCTTCTTCAATCCAGCCGAAGCCTGTTCATACCACCGAAAGGATCTGGGCGTAACAGATATATATAGAAGATCCGGTTAAAATCTCACTTTAACCTCTTAAAAATTTTAGAAGTGTTAAATTACTAGGATGAATTTCCCCGTTGGCTGAATTCCTCGTAGGCTGAATTCCTGAACGAAAATTTTAAAAGTGAAAATTATTTACAGTTTGATGCTCTTTTTTTTACCATAATTTCAGTTGATGCTACCCTAGAGAGGTTTTTTTCCCTAAATTTAGCTAGAGAAGTTAATTAGCAATAGAGAAGTTAATTAGCAATATTATGCAGCCGTGCAGTTATGAAGTCATGAAATTCGGTCTCAGTAGATTAAGTTATATAGATTTCCAAAAACGTACAATTGAAATCATATTCACAGCTACACAACCTTGGTGTTTAGGAGTACAAGCTTGCCGAATTATTCCAAATGAACACACAATAAAATTATTTTAATTTTGTGCTTCTTGGTTGCTTTAAAACTTGTTTCTATACCAGTAGACTCCCTTGGTCTCGCCTTCATCTTTCTCCACGTAAATGCACTCTTTCATTTCTCTATACATTGCTTTGAGGATCGGAGTTCCATCATATTGGTAGTACTCTCCAAGTATTGGCTTCATTGCTTCAGTGGCTTCGAGTCCGTGATAATGTGGGATCATGGAGAAAATGTGGTGACAGACATGAGCATTGCAGACATTGTGGAACACCTTGTTCAAGATCCCGTAATCTCTGTCAACTGTGCAAAGAGCTCCTCTCAACCAGTCCCACTCGGTGGAGTCATAGTATGGCAATGAAGGGTGAGTGTGGTTCAATATGGTGATCAACACAAACCATCCGTTAACAACTAGAAGTGGACCTCCGTAAACACAGAACACCCATGCAAATCCTTTGGCCAACACGAGTTTGTATAGTCCGTAAATGACAGCAAGAATAGCAATGTCAGAGACAATGATTTCCTTGCGCTCGCGTTCTGAGTAAAGTGGGCTGTGGGGATCGTAGTGGGAAGTCCACCTTTCGTATTTGTGTCCGGACACATTGAACATCAAGTACAATGGAAAGCCTATGAGAAGTGTGGTAAGCCACACAAGGACTCTGCCAGGTGGGTTGTTAAGCAACTTGTAATAGTTACGAATATTGGACTTGAATCGTGGGACATAAACCTCGTCATTTTCAAGAGATTGGGTATTTGCGTGGTGACGACGGTGGCTAATTTTCCAGGAGAAATAAGGAACCAAAAGAGAAGAGTGAACAACAAGGCCAACAAGGTCATTGATCCAGTTGTAATTGCTGAAGGCATCGTGGTCGCACTCGTGACCAACAACCCAAGCACCGGTGAGGACACAACCTTGAACAGCAATGTAAGCGGCCCAAGCCAAGTAATTGAAAGGAGTTGGAAGATATTGGTCTATATAGTTGGTAGCAACATAGTAAAGAGCATAGGCCATGAGGAGATCCTGAATAAGGTAGCGGAAAGACGTAACAAGAGACTTGTGAAAGCAATGAGCAGGAATTGCTTTCTTCAAGTCCCCAATTGTGAATGGAGGTTTCTCATGGGGAGCACGTTTAAGCGCTTCTGCTGCTGTCTTCTTCCCACTCGGGGGATCCGACATTCGTCCACCTGCACCCATATTTTTCGAAAACAAAATGCGAGAGTATAGAGAGTAGCTGTGTATCAAGTGCAAGGAAGGATGATAACAAAGTGAAAGGGGTAGAGAGTATAAATAGCTAGTACAACGCCCGCCACAAAGATAAAATAGGAGTATTACACGTAAAAAGAAGTACATGTGTTACGGTGGATGATAAATTTGAAAAGACGAAACCCTGTCGGTCAGGCAAGGCGGGCGCTAGGATTCCACAAGTTGGAATTATAGTAGTGATGTTTTGTTTGGGAGCACAAGTCAGAAATGGCGTACGACTGTTTCACCAAATAAATCTCAAATTATGAATAATATGGTCGAAGGCGATAGATATGAAGTGGTACAACATGATCTTATGATTGGCAGCTTATTTAACAAAAAAAATCAAATTATTTTGATCATCCAAATATATATCTTTTGACCAAATTTAAAATTTCAAATAAAATTTGGTTATGACCGGTAACCAAATAAGATAATATTTTGTTGCCAGTTTTGAATTAGTTTCAAAGAAAAATATCTCCGGATGAAATTTATTTTCATGAATTAAACTTGGCTCATCCAGTCTAATACATTTGGCGACGAACTCCGAACTGGACGCGGAAAGTAATTAATGAACAAAGTCTATTCTGTTTTTCTGACAAAACAGGATGTTTACGTCCATTACCAGCAACACATATAAAATTAAATTAGTGCAGTAATAGTATGAACCAAATTTATATAATGTAATACAATACACGTAATGGCATGTAAGTGTCGCATTCATAGTGCGTTAGAGTGTATGAAATAATATGTGACAAAACGGACTGTATAGCTTAATCAGGTAGCTATATTATATGAAATGAGTAACATCTGTCTGTGATCTTATTCCGTCGTTGAACTGCTTCTGATAGTCTGATACGTACAACAGATTAAAACAAAACCGTCGTTTTATTAGGCAAAGGTTGGATGATTATATAGTGTTATATAAACAAAGTACACAAAAGAAATGTGTGTCGTCGATGTGGGAGCTACCAATTTTGTAGCCATTGTAACCAAGTTTTTATCTTTGGACGCTTAATAAGATACTTGAATTTTAGGTTGGTATGTCTTTCAAATTTCAAGTTCTCAATTTTTTTTTAAAAAAAAAAGTTTGACTGTATCATCCGTCCGCGAATAGCACAGAAAATTGGTGCCAATGAAGGGAATCATCAGATGGAGGAGATTATCAATCTATCCATACTTCAATTTTTTATTTTAAGGTATTTCTATTTTCAAAAAAAAATTCATGAACAGATGATTAGTAAATAATCGCCGGAGGTGAACTAGGGCCGTAAGCTAATACATGCATCCTGCATATCTTAAATTTATTTTCTAGGAAAAACAAAACTAGCTAGTTTTTTGTTTCATCTTTTTTTGGAGGCATATTAATATATTTCGTTAAATTTTAATGGTAAAAAGTTGAAAATACGCTTGTCCCCTCCACGTTCCTCAGCAGAACCGGTCCTGTATGCATTATTGACCAAAGTTACCTGTTGAGTAGCCGGATAGGAAACGTCCAGCTGCTGTGTCGTCTTTTTTCTTTGATACATCAGCTTTACCAGTCTCACTATGTTTTCTTTACTTTGCTTTATCACAGCATAGAGTTTAAACTGTTGAGGACATCTTATTTAATTATATCATGCCCAGAACATCCAGATCCTCATGTTTCACGTCTTTCACATTGTAAGCAAGGGCGGTCTCTAACATTAAGTAGCTCAGGATGAGTTTATGCACAATTTCAAAACTGGGTTTATAAAGTATTCGAATTCAGATGCGCCAAAACTTTGCTTTAAATTAGACAAAACATTTTGATTAACTTGCAATGGTTTTAATAAACTATACATACATAAAGAACCATAGTCTCCTTAAAATCAAACAAAGTGATATTTCTAATTTGATATACAGCTGGTACATCATCTTCATGGCTAACACAAAGATAAAGAAACCCAAGGGTAATCTAACTTTCCATGTTCCTTTCTAACAAGAAGTTGCATAAAATTGTGAAAATTGGTCCTTAATGTAATTTGAGTCAGATAAACTAATCATCATACTTGGTCTTGTTACTGAACCAATAAACACCTTTATTTTTCTCATCTTCATCAGGTACCACATATAGACATGCTCTGATCTCCCTCCACATGGCCTTGTACCATGGTGTTGGATCATACTGATAATAGTCACCCAATATCGGCTTGATGGCCTCTGTTGCCTCCAGTGAATGATAATGAGGTATAGTGGAAAGCAAATGGTGCACTACATGACTATCTGTTACATGATGAAACACATGGTTTAGGATTCCATAATCCCTGTCGACAGTCGAAAGAGCTCCTCTGAACCAGTCCCATTCGGATGAATCGTAGCGAGGCAACGAAGGGTGAGTGTGTTGAAAGCATGTGACAATTACAAGGAAAGCGTTGTGAACTAGTAAAGGAATCCCATATGCAAGAAGTGTGTGGGAAAGACCTTTGGCGACAGTTAAAAGATACAGAGCATAAAGCATTGCAAGAATACCAGCATTTGAGATCAAGATTTCGATACGCTCACGGGCTGAGTACATGGGACTGTATGGGTAGAAGTGGTTGGCAAATTTGTTGTAACCTCTTCCAGCCATGTTGAACAAAAGATATGAAGGCCAACCTAATGTGACTTTAAAGAGTAGCACTCCAACACGACCCGATGTGCCATAAATTCCCCAGTACCATGAATTAGGATCAGGTTTTAGTTGTGGCACATAGGCCTCCTCACGGTCAAGGTTGGAGGTGTTAGCGTGGTGGCGACGATGGGTGATCTTGAAGGAGTAGTAGGGACAAAGGATGAGGGAATGAGTAAAAAGACCAATAGCGTCGTCAACCCATTGATAGTCGCTAAAGCCATGGTGACCACATTCGTGACCAATGACCCAAAGTCCATACATGACACAACCTTGACAAAAACCATATATAGGCCAGGCAAGATAAGCTAGTTTATAAGGAAGTAGATGAAAGTAATTGGAGGCCACAAAGTACATAAGATAATTGGCGATGAAATCCACAATAAGGTAAGCCAATGAGTGGAGAAGTGATCGTTCAAAACAGTGTGGCGGTATAGCCTTCTTCAAGTCCCTTAATGTAAAATTAGGCTTCTCGTGAGGAGCTCGTGGGAGAACGTTTGATCCCCTCGCCCTCTTCACGCGATGACCGGAATCCTCAGTAGCTGCCATGTTTCCACCCGCACCCATTTTTCAATGATCTGCAAACCAAAGCAATCAAAAACATTAAGACCACGTCTTATAATAATATATGTTACAATAATACATTAGTCATTACAATAATACTCTGATTGCATGTCAAGTTACGGGTTGTCGAGAAATTTATATAATATATTAACGATGCAAAGATGAACTTACCGAAGAAGGGATGAGATAGATAAGTAGCTCTGGAGTTGCAGGATTGATAGTATGGTGGATGTGTGTTGCCTAGTTGAGGTCACCAGGTAGCAGTTGCGTGAAATGAGTTGTGCTCACAGAAGTGAAGTGGTATTTAAGGGAAATGGCAGCCAGCCAAAAATGATTTGATTAAGTGGAAAATCTTTAGGCCCTCAGTTTAATATCAAACAAGCATTGTTGTAGTCTTCATTGGCGGCTAAGTCCATCCAAGACTGCTACCCAGATTGGACCTTAGTAATCTACGTCAAACCAAGTACTTGGCCAATTGGGTACTATATGCATTACTTCATTTTTATTATACAAACACGAAATTTACAGTGCATGTCAACTAAAAACTAATTCAGCGACTCATAATTTATCCTTTTTTATGATGTGATACTAATATTACATGAATATATTGCTCACTGGTCTTTTCTGATACTTCATCTGTATCTTGTTATATTTTCTTTTTTATCGGTTAAATAAACATTTTTTTATTAAAAATTAAAAATTACTTTTATATTATTTTAAAAATAAAAATAATATAGAAATTAGATTAGATGTATTTTTTAATTATATGGATTTTTTTTTTGTTTAGTTATAAAATATTAATAACTTCAATCAAATTTTAGTCAATTTAACCGTACAAATATCAAATTTGACAACTTAAAAGATACCGAGGGAAGAGTAATATAAATATATGGAAGAGTGAATCTGATAGAATATATATTTTTGTATATTTTAGATGATTAATGTTCCCATATTAATTTTATTTTGCATTTAATTGGACCTTTATTAATTATTTTGTAATATTTTATTGTAGAAAGCAGGAAATTCTAAATTGTAAAGGATCATAGCTAAATTAGAAGAAAATTCGGATTTGTTGGACTGTTTGTGTGAGACTCATTGTTTGGGCCGTATCTTGAGTACTGTATATCGGATTTGGGCGAATCAACAGCCACGCCAAGATAATGAGACTCTCTTTCATTAGAGAATGGTCTACACTGCAAAATCCACTCGGATCAGTCCAGTAACAGCAAGGAAAAGTCAACTACGAATTTTGACTTTAGAAACCCATTCAATTGTGGAAACTCTTGTTTATTCCTAGAAACAATAAAAAAAATACTTTTTATATTAGGTTTATATTATCATAGATGGAGATATACATATAATCATTGTAGTAGCCACTAAAAAGGGAAGAAGACTTTAAGGAGAAGATTGTGTGATGGGAATTTCAATATAGGGATTTCTCTTCTAAATCTTTACTTTGTATTGTTTTCTCAACTCATGTATGATTTTATGTACTTATTCATGACTATAATAGGCTAAACCTTCTTTGTTGTAGGGCTTTTTTGAACCCCTAAACCTTATGACAATTTTATGAGTATTAAATTTATATTCTTGAGATGTGTTTGATTATGCTTATATGCTCGTCAAAACTTTTAGAAATGCTTGATTTAACATTGGTATGTGGTCATCCAAATTTGTAATGTGATTGTTGTCTCTAAAAAGTCAATTAATCTTTCTATGTGGTCATGGGATTAATTGTATAAGTGTGTAATTCATATTAACTTTTCTATGTGGCCATGGGGTTATATGAATAGCAAAATTTATTTCTATGTGGTCATGGCAAATTTTCTGTAAGTATTTAGCATATCGATGATAGAGTTCGACACTTGTATGCCATGGGTTTAGTGGTGGCTTTACATGCTTTCCACCATCTCTCTCCACTTGCTTACACACCAAATTTTAATTAAGTTAAATTTATTTTAGTTAAAAACAACTAATCAAACCAAATCATATTCTTAATTTTTACTCAAGATAAAAGTAAAAATCAAACACTTGATCCTTTGCGTTAATGATACCCTTACTTATTCTACATTACATTCGACACAAAAGGGTTTAATTTGAGTCACATCAGAATCGAACCACATTCTCCCATATTCATGTTTTAGCTTGTTTTAAAATTTAATCAAATTCAAAATCAAAATTTTACGCAGTCAAAAACTCTTTAAAAAATTCGTTTTTCATTAACATATTAACAAACAGTTCACTAGCATACACCGTACTTTACTTAGTATCATAAACATGTCTCACGAACATATATCATAATTAAACTAGTATTAGTAAAAAAAATGTATATATAAATTTAAAAGAAAAACTATGTTCACGAATATACACGAGCTATATTAACAAACTATTTAGAGGGCCTATTAACAAACTTGTTAACCAGCTATATCTTATTAAACTGGTTCACGAATTTTCAATAAGAATATGTTAGGTTCAAGTAACTTGTGATGTTACGTTAAAATTTTTCAACTTGCTATAAATAAACTTAACATTGACAATAATCAAATTTGTTTTCAATTTTAAAAATATTTGTATTCGGTATGTAAGCAAATTGAAAATATAACGGCTAATGAATTTAGCTGATTGTATCTATTTTTCAATATAATTACACGTCGATTGGGATTTATCCTGGTAGTTTCCTTTCAAATTAATAAAAAATTGTTTTAAAGTGTATACACAAGAAAAATAAAAAGTATTCATGCACTTTCAAATGGTGCACAATTTTTGGTTCAAAAATTTAGAAACATAAAAAATAAAAAAGTAACCAATTTTTTACTAATCCTATATTATATTATTCGTGAATCATATCGGCAAACTATGATAGGATGTAAAATCTCATCTAGAGGTTCAATCCTGCCTCTAGGTTGAGTCAGACTCAGATACAGGAGTCTGGGTTTCATCCTAATCCGGAAACAAGCCAATATGGTGAGCCGGACACACTCAATGCGGGAGCCAATTTTCCATCCGTCAATCCTAAGAACAAGCCAGTAGGGTGATGTGTAGGCCCAATTGTTGGAGTCTGAAAATCCAACTAGTTACGAACAAGCCAATATAGTGAGTCGGCCACTCCAATGACGGGCGATGGGTTTCCAGCTCAATTCAGGAACAAAGCCGGGATCCAACAGCAATCCAGGACAAGTTAATAGCGGTGAGTCAGAGGCTCTAAGGGAGCGGTTTCAGGCCCAATCCAGGAACGAGTCAGCATCCCAGCTATAGGTAAACAGGTTCACGACATGTTTGATATAATAGATGATATCATTATAGCTATCAGAGTTTGTCATCAGCAAATTGCATATTAAGGTTTGACAAAAGGTGAGTCATCATAATTTTATCGTCAGTATTTGCTATTAAGTACTTATCATCAGAATTTGCTCATATCAGTATTAGTCAAGCTGGAAATCAAGAGATATTGAAGAAGATATATTTGCAGAAATATGTTGGTTAGGACTTTACTTATTGTAATAATCAATAGTTGGATATGTATTAGGATTCCTTCTTCATGTCAATTATATCAACTAAATTGATCATGTAACTGTGCAGTATATAAGCACGGATTAGGTTAACACTTAATGTGTCGTGCATTATTCAATCATACACATAACCTAGCAGTTTTTAAGGATATATTTTGTTATAGTTGGGAAACCCACAACCGCTACCCGTCATAGTGCGCACTGGGTAAACCCCACGGGCTCACGCAATAGCCTGCAAACCACCTGAATCAAGGTAAACCGCATTTAAGCGACGGGCTCTGGCCTCAGGAGGCATAATCACTAAATTTTTCCTCATGTGAGATTCGAACCTGTGATCAAAAGGATAATTGTCCCCTCTTCAACTAACTGAGTCAACCATTGCGGGTCTTTCAAGGATATTTATTCATCCTTTGAGAGAGATTGTAATCAGTTTTATTCATTAATAATGAAAATTGTTCTTCATTGTTGAGTTCTTATTTGAGTTTGATTGTTATAACTGTATTCATCCCACTCTACAGTTAATTAAAGCCTAACAATTGGTATCAGAACTTGATGTTGATACACAACAGTTTATAGATCTCAGAAAATAAATCATATGGCAGACAAAGAATTCAACAAAAACCACCACCACAACCAGCCACTAGAATCGGCAATTTCGTACACGACACGATAACACGACATGAACGACACGAAAATAATTGGTTTGGGTTGACATTTTTGGTACACGAACACGAAAATAGCGAATGAATTTAGTTTCAATTTTGGTTTTACCCGTAGGTACACGACATGAAATGAAGTATACGAAATAAAATTTATGTATAAATAAACTTATCAAAATTATATGAATACATATATCTTACAATAATATTTTACATAATTTTTACGGAATTATATATTAAATTTAAATTTTAAAAGACTGACTACACTTGAGTTTTTATGACTTATTGACTTAAGATTTGATAATAAAAATCAATATTTAAATAATAAAATTATTATTAATTTTAATTTACACGAAACACGCCACAAAACGTACACGAAATGAAGGTATACGAACACGAGAGGGCTTATCATCATAGATGGGATTCCCTGGATTGGGTTGTAGCCCGGCTCATGTTAGCTGGGATGTCCCTAGATTGGGCTGGCCACGGCTTTTCTGCGATCCTGGCTCACCATTCCGGGATGTTCTTGGAATGAGCTGGAACCCGGCTCCGTTATGAACATGACTCACCCTATTGGCTTGTTCATGTTGTAAATCTCACTAACTAATATAGCAACATAAGGGCAAGTGTATAAAGAATTTAGCAAGTCCAGGCCAAGACCACAGTCAACAAACAAAAACATGCATGTAAACAAAATCAGTAATGAATTAACGAAGAGAAACCCGAAGATGTACCCGAACCATAGCTTTCAACAGTGACTGAAAAATAATGGTAGTGCACAGATACAGAACGCCAAGAAAAGAAGATCACAACTGAGTCACAGGCTTACTCGAAGCCCTGGATGCTTGAGAGAATATTGCCCCTACATGCTGCGTTTGGATGCGTGCAATATCTCCACAGGATAAAACAGCTCTAGTTTATGTTAACAGCAGCACAAAACTCCACCTTGACTAGCACCCCAGTCGCCGGAAAACTAACTAACAGCACTTCGAACTTGTGTTTTGGGAGAGAAATGCAGAGAGGAAGAAGAGAAAGAATGTTGTGGGTGTAAAAAATACATTCACTTAGCCTCTATTTATAGGAGAGGAAATTGAAACTGTTCACACACTTAATATATGAATTAAAACTGCTCCATTAATAAATAAATCAAAACTGATCAGATTTTGAATTTAAATTATTTGTAACAGCTTTTTCACTTAACACACACCATTATTAGCAATTAAATTTTAATTCAATATATCAATTACATATCAGATTATATCATAATCACCCTTCGACCACCCGGTCCGGTGAGTGGCGTGGTGGGGAGCGCGTGTGTGCGCACGCGTGAAGCACAAACAAACAATGACCATCAACACCTTAGTGTTTGTTACTCCATGTGTGTGATACATATAAAGCCCACCACCTTTATTTATTTCAATGTGGGGACAAAAACATTCTAAAAAAATTCCAAACTTTTCCAAACTACTTTCAACTCTCATTTTATATTGAATTAAGAAAATATTAAACCATACATGAAAATTTAAGTCAAATATCATTAAACAATTTTCAATCATTAAATTTTAGGATTAATATCAAGAA